>NW_024743161.1:0-2813 GCF_018991925.1 Homarus americanus | reverse complement strand
TGATCAGAGACTTGTTATACCTGATGAGGGGACTTCCTTGTTACACTCGATTGTGGGCCTTTTTGTTAAACCTCATGACTAGCCATAGTTATACTTTATCAGGGGGACTTTTGTTATACTGATCAAAGGATTTTGTTATACTGACTGTAGGATTTTGTTATACTTCTGATGAGGGCCTTGTTATACCTGAACAGGGGCCTTTGTTATCTGGATCAGGGGACTTGTTATGCCTGGGCCAGGGTTCTTTGTTATAATGGACCCTGGGGAGTTTGCTCTCGACCAGGTATTCTGGTTATACCTCGATGAGGGGCCTTGTTAAATCCCTATGAGGACCTTGTTATACTCGACCACAGGGACTCTTCACATCTTAGATCAGGGGCCCTGTTAAACTCGATCAGCCACAGTTATACCTTTGATCAGGGGACTTTGTTATATTCGATTAGGGGACTTTGGTATACCTGACCAGGTGAGTTTGGCAAGTACTCGACCAGGGATCTTGTTAAGTACTCAATGAGGGCATTTAAACTCGATGAGGGCCTTTTATACTCGACCAGGGGACATTGTTATACTGATCAGGGCTTTGTTAAACCTGATCAGGGGCTCTATCACAAGGATCAGGGACTTTGCGCTATACTCGGATCAGGGGACTTTATACCTGATCAGCGGACTTGCTATACCTGATCAATCAGGGGCCTTTGTTATTCTCGATCAGGGGGCTTTGTTATACTCGATTAGGGGACATTGTTATACTCGATAATGGCCTTTGTTATACTCGATCAGAGGTCTTTGTTATACTTGATTAGGGGCCTTTGTCATACTCGATCAGGGGCCTTTGTTATACTCTACCAGGGGGCTTTGTTATACTCGATAATGGCCTTTGTTATACTCGATAATGGCCTTTGTTATACTCGATCAGAGGTCTTTGTTATACTTGATCAGGGGCCTTTGTTATACTCGATCAGGGGCCTTTGTTGTACTCGATGAGGGGCCTTTGTTATACTCGATGAGAGGCCTTTGTTATACTCAATCATGGGCCATTGTTATATTCAACCAGGGGACTTTGTTATACTCGATCAGGGGGCTTTGTTATAATCGATTAGTGGACTTTGTTATACTCGATGAGGGGCATTTGTTATACTCGATCAAGAGCCTTTGCTGTACTCGATCAGTTGACTTTGTTAAACCTGATCAGGGGGCTTTGTTATGCTCGATCAGGGGCCTTTGTTATACTATATCAGGCGGCTTTTGTTATACTCGAACCAGGGGAATTTCTTATACTCGATCATGAGACTTTGTTATTCTCGATCAGGGGACTTTGTTTTACTTGATCAGGGGAATTTGTTAAATTCGACCAGGGGACTTTGTTATACTCGATCAGGAGACTTTGTTTTACTCGACCACGGGACTTTGTTATACTCGATCAGGGGAATTTGTAATACTTGACTAGGGGACTTTGTTATACTCGATAAGGGGACTTTCTTATACTCGACCAGGGGACTTTGTTATACTCGATGAGGGGCCATAGTTATACTCGATGAGGGGCCTTTGTTATACTCAACCATAGGCCATTCTTATATTCAACAAGGGGACTTTGTTATCCTCGATAAGGGGAATTTGTTTTACTCGACCAGGGGACTTTGTTATACTCGATCAGTGGAATTTGTTATACTCGACCAGGGGACTTTGTTATACTCGAACAGAGGACTTTGTTATACTCGATCGGGGGACTTTGTTTTACTCGATCAGGGGCTTTGTTATACTCGATCAAGGGACTTTGTTAAACTCGATAAATGGCCTTTATTATACTCGATGAAGGGCCTTTGTTATACTCGAATAGGGAACTTTGTTATACTCGATCAGAGGACTTTGTTATACTCGATCAGGGGACTTTGTTTTACTCGACCAGGGGACTTTGTTATACTCGATGAGGAGGCTTTGTTATACTCGATCAGGGGACATTACTATACTCGACCAGGGAACTTTGTTTTACACGATCAGGGGATATGTTATACTCGATCAGGGGATGTGTTATACTCGATCACTGGACTTTGATATACGCGATCAGGAGGCTTTGTTATACTCAAACGGAGGCCTTTGTTTTTCTCGATCAGGGGCCTTTGTTATCCTCGATCAATGGACTTTGTTATACTCGATGAGGGGACATATGTTATACTCGATCAGGGGGCTTTGTTTTCCTTGATCAGGGGACTTTGTTATACTCCATCAGGGTCTTTGTTATACTCCATCAGGGGCCTTTGTTATACTAGACCAGGGGACTTTGTTATACTCGATCAGGGGACTTTGTTATACTTGATCACTGGACTTTGTAATATTCTTTTAGGGGGGCTTTGTTATACTCGACCAGGGGCCTTTGTTATGCTCGTTAAGGGGACTTTGTTATACTCGATCAGGGGACTTTGTTTTACTCGACCAGGGGACTTTGTTATACTCGATCAGGGGACTTTGTTATACTCAATGATTGGGCTTTGTTATACTCGATCAAGGGACTTTGTTATACTCGATTAGGGTACTTTGTTATACTCGACCAGGGGCCTTTGTTATGGTCAACCAGGGGACTTTGTAATACTCAATCAGGGGACTTTGTTATACTCGATCAGGGAGCTTTGTATTCCTCAACCAGGGGATTTTGTTATACTCGATTAGGGGACTTTGTTATACTCGATGATTTGGCTTTGTTTTACTCGATCAAGGGCCTTTGTCATAATCGATGAGGGGACTTTGTTAGACTCGATGAGGGGCCTTTGTTATACTCGATCAGGGGCCTTTGTTATACCCAATCATGGGCCATTTTA
>NW_024743160.1:0-14514 GCF_018991925.1 Homarus americanus | reverse complement strand
CTCTGATGCTCCCAGGTACACCTCTGACACTACCAGGTACACCGACACTCTAGGTGCCCTCCCAGGTACACCTCTCACAGTCCCAGGTACTCCTGTGACACACCCTGGGCTTCTCTGACACTCCCAGGTACACCTCAGACCTCCTAGGTATACCTCAAGCATTCCCAGGTACCTCGGACCTCCCAGGTACACCTCTCACACTCCCAGGTGCCTCCGACTCTCCCAGGTACCCCTGACCTCCCAGGTACACCCCTGATGCTAAGAGGTACACCTCTGATACTCCCAGGTACACCTCAGGCACTCCCAGGCACCTCTGGCCTCCCAGGTACCTCAGACACTCCCAGGTACACCTCTCACACTCCCAGGTACACCTCCCTCACTCCCAGGTACCTCGGCCTCCCAGGTCTCACTCCCCAGCCTCCTGGAGACACCTGCTTCTCCCTGGGTATACCTCACTTCTCCCAGGTACACCTCAGACACTCCCAGGTACACCTCACTCCCAGGTACCTCTGACACTCCCTAGGTCTCCTCTGACACTCTGGTAACCACCTGACACTCCCAGGTACACCACTGACTCTCCCAGGTACATCTTGGCACTCCCAGGTACACTCTGACACTCTCAGGGACACCTCCATGCTCCCAGGTGCCTCTGACCTCCCAGGTACCTCTGGCCTCCCAGGTACCTCTGACACTCCCAGGTACACCCCTGATACTCACATGTATGCCTCCTAACACTCCCAGGTACACCTCGGCCTCCCAGGTACACCCAGCCTCCCAGGTCACCTCTGCACTCCAGGTACTCTCTGTGCTGCCAGGTACACCTCCCAGGTAGACCCCTGACCTCCCAGGTACACCTCTGATGCTCCCAGGTACACCTCAGACACTCCCAGGTACACCTCTCACACTCCCAGGTACCTCAGACACTCCCAGGTACACCTCAGACACCCCTGGGTACACCTCAGACACTCCCAGGAACACCTCTGACCTCCCAGGTACCCTCTACGCTGCCAGGTACACCTCTGCCTCTCGGTACCCTTTGATACTCCCAGGTACACCTCTGACACTCAGTGCACATCCGATACTCCAGGTACACCTCCCGGCCTCCCAGGTGCTCCTCTGCTCCCTGGTTCACCTCTGACCTCCCAGGTACACCTCTGACACTCCTGGTACACCTCTGACACTCCCAGGCACCTCCCAACCTCCCGTGCCTCTCCTCCCAGGTACACCTCCGACACTCCCAGGTACATCTGATCTCCCAGGTGCCTCTGAACAATCCCAGGTACACCTCTGACACTCCCAGGTACACCTCTGACCTCCCAGGTACACCTCTGACCTCCCAGGTGCTCACTGAAATTCCCAGGTACATGGACACTCCTGGGTGCACCTCTGACATTCTCAGGTACATCTCTGGCCTCCCAGGTACCATGACACTCCCAGGTACACCTCTTACACTTCCTGGTTCACCCCTGACACTCCCAGGTACACCTGACACTCAGGTGAACCTCTGATGCTCCCAGGTACACCTCTGACACTGCCAGGTACCTCTGACACTCCCAGGTACACCTCTGACCTCCCAGGTACACCTTTCACAGTCCCAGGTGCTCTGTACACACCTGGTGCTTCTCTGACCTCCCAGGTACACCTCAGACACTCCCAGGTGCACCTCAAACCTCCCAGGTACACCTCAGACACTCCAGGTACACCTCTGACACTCCCAGGTTCACCTCCGACTCTCCCAGGTACACCCCTGACACTCCCAGGTACCCCTGACACTGAGGTACACCTCTGATGCTCCCAGGTACCCCAGACACTCCCAGGTACACCTCTCCACCTCCCAGGTACACCTCTCACACTCCCAGGAACTCCTGTGACCTCCTGGTGCTTCTCTGACCTCCCAGGTGCACTCAGACACTCCCAGGTACACCTCAGACACTCCCAGGTACACCTCTGACCTCCCAGGTACCTCAGACCTCCCAGGTGCACCTCTCACACTCCTCCCACCTCCGACCTCCCAGGTACACCTCGGCACTCCCAGGTACACCTCTGGCCTCCCAGGTACACCTCTGACCTCCCAGGTACACCTCTGACACTCCCAGGTACTCCACTGACATTCCCTGGTGCTCTCTGGCCTCCCAGGTCACGTCCGACCTCTGCGTACTCTGACATTCTCAGGTATCTCTGACACTCCCAGGTACACCTATGACACTGCCAGGTACACGCACTCCTACATTGCACCTTGACACTCCCAGGTACACCTCCGACACTTCCAGGTACACCTCTGACCTCCAGGTACACCCTCACCTCCCAGGTACTCCTCTACCTCCTCAGTACACCTGTGGCACTCCCAGGTACCTCCGGCCTTCCAGGTACTCCTCTGACACTCCCAGGTACGCGTCCGACACTCTCAGGTACATCTCTGATACTTCCTGGTACACCTCTTACACTTCTTGGTTCTCCACTGACACTCCTAGGTACACCTCATACACTCACAGGTACACCTCAGACACTCCCAGGTACACCTCTGACACTCCCAGGTACACCCCTGACACTCCCAGGTACTCCTCTGACACTCCCAGGTACTCCTCTGACACTCCCTGGAACACACCTGACACTCCTAGGTACACCTCATACACTCCCAGGTACACCTCAGTCACTCCCAGGTACACCTCTGTCACTCCCAGGTACACCTCTAACACTCCCAGGTACTCCTCTGACACTCCCTGGTACTTACCTGACACTCCCAGGTACACCACTGACTCTCCAAGGTACACCTCTGGCACTCCCAGGTACACCTCTGACACTCTCAGGGACACCTCCGACACTCCCAGGTACACCTCTGACACTCCCAGGTAAACCTCTGACACTCCCAGGTGCACCTCTGACACTCCCAGGTACATCTCAGACACTCCTAGGTACTCCTCTGACACTCCCTGGTACACCTCTGACACTCCCAGGTACACCGCTGACACTCCCAGGTACACCTCTTACACTTCCTGGTTCTCCACTGACATTCCCAGGTACACCTCACACACTGCCAGGTACACCTCAGACACTCCCAGGTACACCTCAGACACTCCCAGGTGCACCTCTCACACTCCTAGGTACACCTCCGACACTCCCAGGTACACCTTAGACACTCCCAGGTACACCTCAGACACTCCCAGGTGCACCTCTCACACTCCCAGGTACAACTCTCACACTCCCAGGTACACCTCTGACACTCCCAGGTACTCCACTGACATTCCCTGGTACTCCTCTGACACTCCCAGGTACACGTCCGACACTCCAAGGTACACCTCTGACACTCTCAGGTACATCTCTGACACTCCCAGTTACACCTCTGACACTGCCAGGTACACCTCTGACACTCCCAGGTACACCTGTGACACTCCCAGGTACACCTCCGACACTCCCAGGTACACCTCTGACACTCCCATGTACAGCTCCGATATTCCCAGGAACACCTCCGATATTCCCAGGTACACCTCCGATGCTCCCAGGGTACACCTTTGAGACTCCCAGGTACTCCACTGACACTCCCTGGTACACCTCTGACATTCCCAGTTACACCTCCGACACTACCAGTTACACCCCTGACTCCCAGGTACACCTCTGACACTCCCAGGTACACCTTTGATACTCCCAGGTACACCTTTGACACTCCGAGGTACACATCCGATACTCCCAGGTACCTCCCATGCTCCAGGTAAACCTCTGACATCCCAGGTACTCCTCTGACACTCCCTGGTTCACCTCTGACTCCAGGTACACCTCTGACACTCACTGGTACACCTCTGACACTCAGGTACCTCCTGACACCAGGTGCACCTCTCACACCCCAGGTACACCTCCGACACTCCCAGGTACACATCTGACACTCCCAGGTGCACCTCTGACACTCCCAGGTTATCTGACACTCCAGGTACACCTCTGACACTCCCAGGTACACCTCTGAGCACTCCAGGTACTCCACTGAGTTCCCAGGTACATGTCCGACACTCCTAGGTACACCTCTGACATTCTCAGGTACATCTCTGACACTCCCAGGTACAACGCTGACACTGCCAGGTACACCTCTTACACTTCCTGGTTCACCCAAAGCCTCCAGGTACCTCTGACACTCCGGTACCTCTGATACTCCCAGGTACACCTCTGACACTACCAGGTACCTCTGACCTCCCAGGCACACCTCTCACACTCCCAGGTACCTCCGACACTCCCAGGTACATCTGACACTCCCAGGTACCTCTGATCACTCCCAGGTACTCTGACACTCCCAGGTACACCTCTGACACTCCCAGGTACACCTCTGACACTCCCAGGTACTCCACTGAAATTCAGGTACATGTCCGACCTCCTAGGTACACCTCTGACATTCTCAGGTACATCTCTGACCTCCCAGGTACACGCTGACCTCCCAGGTGCACCTCTGACACTTCCTGGTTCACCCTGACACTCCCAGGTACACTCTGACCTCCGAGGTAGACCTCTGATCTCCCAGGTACACCTCTGACACTACCAGGTACACCTCTGACCTCCCAGGCCTCTGGCACTCCCAGGTACACCTTTCACAGTCCCAGGTACTCCTGTGACACACCCTGGTACTTCTCTGACACTCCCAGGTACACCTCAGACACTCCAGGTACACCTCAAACACTCCCAGGTACACCTCAGACACTCCCAGAACTCTGACCTCCCAGGTACCTCTGACTCTCCCAGGTACACCCTGACGCTCCCAGGTACCCCTGACTGGGGTACACCTCTGATGCTCCCAGGTACACCTCAGACACTCCCAGGTACACCTCTCACACTCCCAGGTACACCTCTCACCTCCAGGAACTCCTGTTGACCTCCCTGGTACTTTCTGGCCTCCCAGGTACCTCAGACACTCCCAGGTACACCTCAGACACTCCAGGTACACCTCTGACACTCCCAGGTACCTCAGACACTCCAGGTGCACCTCTCACACTCCCAGGTACACCTCCGACCCAGGTACACCTCTGACACTCCCAGGTACCTCTGACACTCCCAGGTACACCTCTGACACTCCCAGGTACCTCTGACACTCCCAGGTACTCCACTGACATTCCATGGTACTCCTCTGACACTCCAAAGTACGTCCGACCACTCTAGGTACACCTCTGACACTCTCAGGTACATCTCTGACACTCCCAGGTACACCTCTGACACTGCCAGGTACACCTCTGACGCTCTGGTACCTGTGACACTCCCAGGTACACCTCCGACACTCCCAGGTACTCCTCTGACACTCCAGGTACTCCTCTGACACTCCCTGGAACACCTGACACTCTAGGTACACCTCATACCTCCCAGGTACACCTCTGACACTTCCAGGTACCCTCTGACATTTCCAGATACCTCTGACACTCCCAGGTACCATGACACTCCAGGTACACCTCTGACACTCCCAGGTACACCACTGACACCTCAGGTACACCTCTGACACTCCCAGGTTGCTATCTGATGCTCCCAGGTACACCTCCCAGGTACACCTCTGACCTCCCAGGTTGCACTGACACTCCCAGGCTACACCTCTGACACTGCCAGGTACACCTCTGAGACTCCCGTGCACCTCAGACACTCCAGGTACACCTCTGACACTCCAGGTACACCTCTGACACTCCAGGTACGCCTCCGACACTCAGGTATATCTCCGACCTCCAGGTAAACCTCTGCTCCGGTACACCTCTGATGCTCCCAGGTACCTCTGACACTCCCAGGTTACCTCCGACACTCCCAGGTACACCTGACACTCCCAGGTACACCCTGACACTCCAGGTACAACTGACACTCCAGGTACACCTCTTACACTTCTTGGTTCACGGCCTCCCAGGTACCTTGACACTCTCAGGTACACCTCTGATACTCAGGTACACCTCTGACACTCCCAGGTACACCTGTACTCCAGTGCACCTCTCACACTCCCAGGTACCTCTCCGGTCCAGGTACTCCTGGACCCAGTACTTCTCTGACACTCCCAGGTACCTCAGACCTCCTAGGTACACAACACTCAGGTGCACCTCTGACACTCAGGTACCTCTGACACCCCAGGTACACCTCACACTCCCAGGTACACCTCTCACGGTCCCAGGTAATCCTGTGACACCATTAGTGCTTCTCTGACCTCCCAGGTACACCTCAGACACTCCCAGGTACACCTCAGACACTCCCAGGTACACCTCTGGCCTCCCAGGTACACCTCAGACACTCCCAGGGCACCTCTCACCTCCCAGGTACACCTCCTCCAGGTACACCTCTGACTCTCCCAGGTACCTGAGCACTCAGGTACACCTCTGACACTCCCAGGTACACCTGACACTCCCAGGTACTCCACTGACATTCCCTGGTACTCCTCTGCACTCCCAGGTACACGTCCGGCACTCCCTAGGTACACCTCTGACATTCTCAGGTACATCCTCTGACCTCCAGGTACACCTATGACACTGCCAGGTTTCTGACACTCTAGGTACACCTGTGATACTCCAGGTACACCTCCGACACTCCCAGGTACACCTCTGACCTCAGGGTACACCCTGACACTCCCAGGTACTCCTCTGACACTCCCAGGTACTCCTCTGACACTCCCTGGAACACACCTGACACTCCTAGGTTACCTCATACACTCCCAGGTACACCTCGAACTCGGTACACCTCTGACACTCCATGTACAGCTCCGATATTCCCAGGACCACCTCCGATATTCCCAGGTACCTCCGATGCTCCCAGGGTACACCTTTGAGACTCAGGTAATCCTGACACTCCTGGTACACTCTGACATCCCCAGTTACACCTCCGACACTACCAGTTACACCCTGACTCCCAGGTACACCTCGACACTCAGGTACACCTTTGATACACCCAGGTACACCTCTGACACTCCGGTACACATCCGATCTCCCAGGTACCATACTCCCAGGTAAACCTCTGACACTCCCAGGTACTCCTCTGACACTCCTGGTTCCTCTGACACTCAGGTACACCTCTGACACTCACTGGTACACCTCTTGACACTCTCAGGTACACCTCTGACACTCCAGGTGCACCTCACACTCCCAGGTACACCTCCGACACTCCCAGGTACACATCTGACCTCCCAGGTTACCTCTGACTCTCCCAGGTACACCTCTGACACTCCCAGGTACACCTCTGACACTCCCAGGTACACCTCTGACCTCCCAGGTACTCACTGAGTTCCCAGGTACATGTCCGACCTCCTGGTACACCTCCTGACATTCTCAGGTACATCTCTGACCTCCCAGGTACATCTTCTACCCCTCCAGGTACCTCTTAGCCTGGTTCACCTGACACTCCAGGTACCTCTGACACTCTGAGTACATCTCTGATACTCCAAGTACACCTCTGACACTACCAGGTACACCTCTGACTCTCCCAGGTACACCTCTCACACTCCCAGGTACTCCACAGTCAGGTAATCTGTGACACACCGTGGTACTTCTCTGACACTCCCAGGTACACCTCAGACACTCCCAGGTACACCTCAGACACTCCCAGGTACACCTCTGACACTCCAGGTACACCTCAGACACTCCCAGGTGCACCTCTCACACTCAGGTACACCTCCGACCTCCAGGTAACCTCTGACTCTCCCAGGTACACCTCTGACCCTCCCAGGTACACCTCTGACACTCCCAGGTACACCTCTGACACTCCCAGGTACTCCACTGACATTCCTGGGTGCTCTCTGACACTCAGGTACACGTCCACTCCCTAGGTACACCTCCTGACATTCTCAGGTACATCTCTGACACTCCCAGGTACACCTATGACACTGCCAGGTACACCTCTGACATCCCTAGGTACACCTGTGACACTCCCAGGTACACCTCCAGCTCCCAGGTACACCTCTGACACTCCAGGTACACCCTGACCTCCCAGGTACTCTCTGACACTCCAGGTACTCCTCTGACACTCCCTGGAACACACCTGACACTCGTTACACCTCATACACTCCCAGGTACACCTCAGACACTCCCAGGTACACCTCTGTCACTCCCAGGTACACCTGTGACCTCCAGGTACTCCTCTGACACTCCCTGGTACTCCTGACACTTCCAGGTACACCACTGACTCTCCCAGGTACCTCTCCTCCAAGTTTCTGACACTCAGGGACACCTCCGACCTCCCAGGTAGCCTCTGACCCTCCCAGGTACACCTCTGACACTCCCAGGTACACCTCTGACACTCCCAGGTACCTCAGACACTCCTAGGTACTCCTCTGACACTCCTGGTACACCTCTGACACTCCCAGGTACCGCTGACACTCCAGGTACCTCTTACACTTCCTGGTTCCCACTGACATTCCCAGGTACACCTCACACACTGCCAGGTACACCTCAGACCTCCCAGGTACACCTCAGACCTCCCAGGTGCACCTCTCTCCCAGGTACACCTCTGACACTCCAGGTACCTCAGACACTCCCAGGTACACCTCTGACACTCCCAGGTACTCCACTGACATTCCTGGTACTCCTCTGACACTCCCAAGTACACGTCCGACACTCCAAGGTACACCTCTGGCACTCCCAGGTACATCTCTGACACTCCCAGGTACACCTCTGACACTCCCAGGTACACCTCAGACACCACACTCCTCTGACACTCCTGGTACACCTCTGACCTCCCAGGTACACCGCTGACACTCCCAGGTACCTCTTACTTTCTGGTTCTCCACTGACATTCCAGGTACCTCACACTGCCAGGTACACCTCAGACACTCCCAGGTACCTCAGACACTCCCAGGTGCCTCCTCAGGTACACCTCCGACCTCCCAGGTACCTCAGACACTCCCAGGTACACCTCAGACACTCCCAGGTCTCACACTCCAGGTACCTCTGACCTCCCAGGTACACCTCTGACACTCCCAGGTACTCCTGACATTCCTGGTACTCCTCTGACCTCCCAGGTACGTCCGACACCAAGGTACACCTCTGGCACTCTCAGGTACATCTGACACTCCCAGGTACACCTCTGACACTGCCAGTACACCTCTGACACTCCCAGGTACACCTGTGACACTCCCAGGTACACCTCCGACACTCCAGGTACACCTCTGACACTCCCATGTACAGCTCCGATATTCCCAGGAACACCTCCATTATTCCAGGTACACCTCCGATGCTCCCAGGGTACACCTTTGAGACTCCCAGGTACTCCACTGACACTCCTGGTACACCTCTGACATTCCAGTTACACCTCTGACACTACCAGTTACACCCCTGACTCCCAGGTACACCTCTGACACTCCCAGGTACACCTTGACCTCCCAGGTAAACCTCTGACACTCCGAGGTACACATCCGATACTCCCGGTACCTCGATACTCCCAGGTAAACCTCTGACACTCCCAGGTACTCCTCTGACACTCCTGGTTCACCTCTGCACTCCCAGGTACACCTCTGACCTCCCTGGTACACCTCAGCCTCCAGTACACCTCTGACACTCAGGTGCACCTCTCACACTCCCAGGTACACCTCCGACACTCCCAGGTACACCTCTGACACTCCAGGTACCTCTGACCTCCCAGGTACACCTGGCCTCCCATGTTCTGGCACTCCCAGGTACACCTCTGACACTCCCAGGTACACCTCTTACACTTCCAGGTTCACCCCTGACACTCCAGGTACCTCTGACACTCCGAGGTACACCTCTGATACTCCCAGGTACACCTCCTGACATTCACCAGGTACCTCTGACGCTCCAGGTACACCTCTCACACTCCCAGGTACACCTCTCACAGTCCCAGGTGCTCCTGTGACACACCTGGTGCTTCTCCTGACCTCCCAGGTACACCTGAGACCTCCCAGGTACACCTCAAGCACTCCCAGGTACACCTCCAGACACTCCCAGGTGCACCTCTGACACTCCAGGTACACCTCCGACTCTCCCAGGTACACCCTGACACTCCAGGTACACCCCTGACATAAGAGGTACACCTCTGATACTCCCAGTACACCTGAACTCCCAGGTACCTCTCACACTCCCAGGTTGCCTCTCACACTCCAGGTACTCCTGTGACACTCCCTGGTACTTCTCTGACACTCCCAGGTACACCTCAGACACTCCCAGGTACACTTCAGACACTCCCAGTACACCTCTGACACTCCAAGTTACCCTCTGACACTCCCAGGTACACCCTGACATTCCCAGGTACTCCTCTGACACTCCCTGGAACACACCCTGACACTCCAGGTACACCTCATACACTCAGGTACACCTCAGATACTCCCAGGTACACCTCTGTCCTCCCAGGTACACCTCTGACACTCAGGTCTCCTCTGACCTCCTGGTACACACCTGACACTCCCAGGTACCACTGACTCTCCCAGGTACACCTCTGGCACTCCCAGGTACACCTCTGACACTCTCAGGACACCTCCGACACTCCCAGGTACACCTCTGACACTCCCAGGTACACCTCTGACCTCCCAAGTTACACCTCTGACCTCCCAGGTACCTCCTGATGCTCACATGTATACCTCTGACACTCCCAGGTACACCTCTGACACTCAGGTACACCCCAGACACTCCCAGGTACACCTCCGACACTCCCAGGTACTCCTCTGACACTGCCAGGTACACCCTGACCTCCCAGGTACACCTGACACTCCAGGTACACCTCTGATACTCCCAGGTACACCTCAGACACTCCCAGGTACACCTCTCACACTCCCAGGTACACCTCAGACACTCAGGTACACCTCAGACACCCACAGGTACACCTCAGACACTCCCAGGTACACCCGGGTACACCAGACACTCCAGGTACACCTCTGACACTCCATGTACCTCTGACACTCCCAGGTACACCTCTGACACTCCAGATTGTCCTGACCTCCCAGGTACACCTATGGCTCTAGGTATACCTCAGACACCCCAGGTACACCTCTGACACTCCCAGGTACACCTCAGACTCTCTAGGTACTCCTCTGACACTTGGTACACCTCTGACCTCCCAGGTACACCATGACCTCCCAGGTACACCTCTTACACTTCCTGGTTCTCCACTGATATTCAGGTACACCTCAAACACTCCCAGGTATACCTCAGACACTCCAGGTACACCTGACCTCCCAGGTACCTTTCTGACACTCCCAGGTACTCCTCTGACACTCCCAGGTACACCTCTGACCTCCAGGTACTCCTCTGACACTCCTGGTACTCACCTGACCTCCCAGGTACACCTCAGATACTCCCAGGTACACCTCTGACACTCCTGTACTCCTCTGACACTCCCTGGTACACCTCTTGCTTCCTGGTTCACCCCTGACACTCCCAGGTACACTCTGACATCGAGGTACCTCTGATACTCCCAGGTGCACCTCTGACACTACCAGGTACACCTCTGACACTCCCAGGTACACCTCTCACACTCCCAAGTACACCTCTCACAGTCCCAGGTACTCCTGTGACACACCCTGATGCTTCTCTGACACTCAGGTACACCTCAGACACTCCTAGGTACACCTCAAACACTCCCAGGTACACCTCAGACACTCCCAGGTACACCTCACACCTCCCAGGTACCTCCGACTCTCCCAGGTACACCTGACACTCCCAGTACACCTGACACTAAGAGTACACCTCTGACTCAGGTACACCTCAGACACTCCCAGGTACCTCTCACACTCCCAGGTACACCTCTCACACCTCCCAGGTACTCCTGTGACCTCCTGGTACTTCTCTGAGACTCCCGGTGCACCCTGACACTCCAGGTACACCTCTGACACTCCCAGGTACACCTCTGACACTCCCTGGTTCACCTGACACTCCCAGGTACACTCTGACACTCGGTACCCTCTGATACTCCAGGTGCACCTCTGACTTCTGGTACACCTCTGACCTCCAGGTACACTCTCACACTCCCAGTTGCACCTCTCACAGTCCCAGTTGCTCTGTGACACACCCTGGTACTTCTCTGACACTCCAGGTACCTCAGACACTCTAGGTACACCTCAAACACTCCCAGGTACACCTCAGACACTCCCAGGTACCTCTGACACTCCCAGGTACACCTCCGACCTCCCAGGTACACCCCTGACACTCCCAGGTACACCCTGACACTCAAGTACACCTCTGATACTCCCAGGTACACCTCTGACATTCCCAGGTGCACCTCTGACACTCCCAGGTACACCCTCTGACACTCCCAGGTACACCCAGACACTCCAGATACACCTCTGACTCCCAGGTCTCCTCTGACACTGCCAGGTACACCTCTGACACTCCCAGGTACAACTCCTGACCTCCCAGGTGCACCTCTGGCTGCCTGGCATCCTCTGGGTACCTCTGACACTCAGGTACACCTGAGACACTCCCGGTACACCTGAGACACTCCAGGTACACCCTGACACTCCAGGTACCTCTGACACTTCAGGTACACCTCTGACTCTTCAGGTACACCTCTGACACTTCCAGGTACACCAATGCCTCCAGGTACACCTCTGACCTCCCAGGTACACCACCTGACACTACCAGGTACACCTCTGACACTCAGGTAATTCTCCTGACACTCCCAGGTACACCTCTGACACTCCCAGGTACACCTCTGACACTCCCAGGTACGCCTCTGACACTCCCAGGTACACCGCTGAGCACTCCCAGGTACACCTCTAACACTCCCAGGTAAACCTCTGACACTCCCAGGTACACCTCTGACACTCCCAGTTACCTCAGACACTCCCAGGTACACCTCTGACACTCCTAGGTACTCCTCTGACCTCCCTGGTACACCTCTGACACTCAGGTACAATGCCTGACCTCCCAGGTACACCTCTTACACTTCCTGGTTCACCTGACCTCCAGGTTACCTCTGACCTCCGAGGTACACCTCTGATCTCAGGTACACCTCTGACACTACCAGGTACACCTCTGACCTCCCAGGTACACCTCTGACACTCTCAGGTACACCTCTCCACAGTCCCAGGTACTCCTGTGACACACCCAGGTGCTTCTCTGACACTCCCAGGTACACCTCAGACACTCCAGGTACACCTCTGACACTCAGTACACCTCCATCCCAGGTACACCCTGACCTCCCAGGTACCCCTGACACTAAGATTCACCTCTGATACTCCCAGGTACACCTCAGACACTCAGGTACAACTCTGACACTCCCAGGTACACCTCTCACATCCAGTTGCTCCTGTGACACTCCCAGGTACACCTCAGACACTCCAGGTACACCCTGACACTCCCAGGTACTTTTCTGACACTCCCAGGTACTCTCCACACTCCCAGGCCTCTGAGACTCCCAGGCCTCCTCTGACCTCCTGGTACTCACCCTGACACTCCCAGGCACACCTCAGACACTCCCAGGTACACCTCTGACACTCCTAGGTACTCCTCTGACACTGCCAGGTTGCACCTCTGACACTCAGGTACTTCTCTGACCTCCAGGTACACCTCAGACCTCCCAGGTACACCTCTGACCTCCCAGGTACTGACCTCCAGACTCCTGTGACCTCCCAGGTACACCTCTGACACTCCCAGGTACACCTCTGACACTCCAAGGTACACCTCTGACCTCCCTGGTACTCACCTGACACTCCCAGGCATACCTCAGACACTCCAGACACCTCTGACACTCCTAGGTACCTCTGACACTCCTAGTACACCTCTGACACTCAGGTACCTCTGACACTCCAGGTACACCTCTGACACTCCAGGTACACCTCTGACCTCCCAGGTACCTCTGACCTCCCAAGTCTCCACAAATTCCCAGGTACATGTCCGACACTCTAGGTACACCTCTGACATTCTCAGGTACATCTCTGACACTCCCAGGTACAAGCTGACACTCCCAGGTACACCTCACCCACTTCCTGGTTCACCTGAGCACTCCAGGTACACTCTGACCTCCGAGGTACACCTCTGATACTCCAGGTACACCTCTGACACTACCAGGTACCTCTGACACTCCAGGTACACCTCTCACCTCCCAGGTACACCTCTGATCCTCGGGTACTCCTGTGACACCCTGTACTTCTCTGACACTCCAGGTACACCTCAGACACTCCTAGGTACATCTCTGACACTCCCAGGTACACCTCAGACACTCCCAGGTACACCTCTGACACTCCCAGGTACACCTCCGACTCTCCCAGGTACACCCTGACCTCCCAGGTACACCCCTGACACTATGGTACACCTCTGATACTCCCAGGTACACCTCAGACACTCCAGGTACACCTCTCACTCCCAGGTACACCTCTCACTCCCAGGTACTCCTGTGACACTCCCTGGTAGCCTCTGACCTCCAGGTACACCTCAGACACTCCCAGGTACCTCAGACACTCCCAGGTACACCTCTGACCTCCCGTACACCTCTGACACTCCCAAGTACACCCTGACATTCAGGTACTCCTCTGACCTCCCAGGTGCTCCTCTCTGACCTCCCTGGAACACACCTGACACTCTAGGTACACCTCTGACCTCCCAGGTTCTGACCTCCCTGGTACACCTCTGACCTCCCAGG
>NW_024743159.1:0-11272 GCF_018991925.1 Homarus americanus | reverse complement strand
TACCCCACAATCCACCCACATAATTATGGGAGAGGTTTCTACGCACTCCATAATCCACCCCACATAAATATAGAGAGGTTTCTGTACTCCATAATCCACCCCACATAAATATGGGAGAGGTTTCTGTACCCCATAATCCACCCCACATAAATTTGGGAGAGGTTTCTATACCCCATAATCCACCCCCCATAAATATGGGAGAGGTTTCTCTACCCCATAATCCACCCCACATAAATATGGGACAGGTTTCTGTACCATATAATCCACCCGTCAAAAATATGGGAGAGGTTTCTGGACCCCATAATCCACGCCCCATAAATATGGGAGAGGTTTCTGTACCCCATAATCCACCCGACATAAATATGGGAGAGGTTTCTGTACCCCATAATCCACCCGACATCAATATGGGAGAGGTTTCTGTACCCTATAATCCACCCGACATAAATATGGGAGAGGTTTCTGTACCCCATAATCCACCCAACATAAATTTGGGAGAGGTTTTTGTACCCCATAATCCACCCCACATAAATATGGGAGAGGTTTCTGTGCCCTATAATCCACCCAACATAAATATGGGAGAGGTTTCTGTACCCCATAATCCACCCCCCATAAATATGGGAGAGGTTTCTGTACCCTTAATCCACCCCCATAAATATAGGAGAGGTTTCATGCCCATAATCTACCACCATAAATATGGTAGAGGTTTCTGTACCCCTTAATCCACCCCACATAAATGTGACAGAGGTTTCTGTACCCTATAATCCACCCGACATAAATATGGGAAAGGTTTCTGTACCCCATAATCCAACCCCCATAAATATGGGAGAGGTTTCTGTACCCCATAATCCCCCCGACATAAATATGGGAGAGGTTTCTGTACCCCATAATCCACCGAACATAAATATGGCAGAGATTTCTGTACCCTATAATCCACCCCCCATGAATATGGGAGAGGTCCTTGTACCCCTTAATCCACCCCCCATAAATATGGGAGAGGTTTCTGTACCCCTTTATCCACCCGCCATAAATATGGGAGAGGTTTTAGTACCCCTTAATCCACCCCACATAAATATGGGAAAGGTTTCTGTACCAAATAATCAACCCCCCATAAATATGGGAAAGGTTTCTGTACCCCATAATCCACCCCACATAAATATGGGAGAAGTTTCTGTACCCCATAATCCACCCCACATAAATATGGGAGAGGTTTCTGTACCCCATAATCCACCCCCATAAATATGGGAGAGGTTTCTGTACCCCATAATCCACCCCACATAAATATGGGAGAGGTTTCTGTAACCCATTATCCACCCCCCATAAATATGGGAGAGGTTTCTGTACCCCATAATCCACCCCCCATAAATATGGGAGAGGTTTATGTACCCCTTAATCCAACCCCCATAAATATGGAAGAGGTTTCTGTACCCCTTTATCCACCTGCCATAAATATGAAAGAGGTTTTAGTTCCCCATAATCCACCCACATAAATATGGGAGAGGCTTCTGTACCCCTTAATCCACCGCACCATAAATATGGGAGAGGTTTCTGTACCCCATAATTCACCACACATAAATATGGGAGAGGTTTCTGTACCCCATAATCCACTCGACATAAATATGGGAGAGGTTTCTGTACCCCATAATCCACCCCCCATAAATATGGGAGAAGTTTCTGTACCCCATAATCCAGCCCCCATAAATATGGGAAAGGTTTCTGTACCCCATAATCCACCCCCCATAAATATGGGAAAGGTTTCTGTACCCCATAATACACCCCACATATATATGGGAGAGGTTTCTGTGCCCTATAATCCACCCGACATAAATATGGGAGAGGTTTCTGTACCCCATAATCCACCCCCATAAATATGGGAGAGGTTTCTGTGCCCCATAATCCACCTACATAAATGGGAGAGATTTCTGTGCCCATAATCCACCCCTAATAAATATGGGAGAGGTTTCTCTACCCCTTAATTCACCCCACATAAATATGGGAGAGGTTTCTGTACTCTATAATCCACCCCCCATAAATATGGGAAAGGTTTCTATACCCCATAATCCACCCCACATAAATATGGGAGAGGTTTCTGTACCCTATAATCCACCCGACATAAATATGGGAGAGATTTCTGTACCCCATAATCCACCCCCCATAAATATGGGAGAGGTTTCTGTACCCCTTAATCCACCCCCTATAGATATGGGAGAGGTTTTTGTACCCCATAATCCACCCCACATAAATATGGGAGAGGTTTCTGTACTCTATAATCCACCCGACATAAATATGGGAGAGGTTTCTGTACCCCATAATCCACGCCCCATAAATATAGGAGAGATTTCTGTACCCCATAATCCACCCAACATAAATATGGGAGAGGTTTCTATATCCCATAATCCACCCGACATAAATATGGGAGAGGTTTCTGTACCCCATAATCCACCCAACATAAATATGGGAGAGGATTCTGTACCCCATAATCCACCCCACATAAATATGGGAGAGGTTTCTGTACCTCATAATCCACCCCCATAAATATGGGAAAGGTTTCTGTACCCCATAATCCACCCCCATAATTATGGGAGGAGATTTCTGTACCCCATAATCCACCCAACATAAATATGGGAGAGGTTTCTATATCCCATAATCCACCCGACATAAATATGGGAGAGGTTTCTGTACCCCATAATCCACCCAACATAAATATGGGAGAGGATTCTGTACCCCATAATCCACCCCACATAAATATGGGAGAGGTTTCTGTACCTCATAATCCACCCCCATAAATATGGGAAAGGTTTCTGTACCCCATAATCCACCCCCATAATTATGGGAGAAATTTCTGTACCCCTTAATCCAACCCCATAAATATGGGAGAGGTTTCTGTGCCATCACCCCACATAAATGGGAGAGGTTTCTGTAGCCCATAATCCATCCCCAATAAATATGGGAGAGGTTTCTGTACCCATAATCCACCCCATAAATATGGGAGGGTTTCTGTACCCCAATCCAACCCCATAAATTTGGAAGAGGTTTCTGCCCCTTTATCCACCTGCCATAAGTATGGGAGGTTTTAGTTCCCATAATCACCCACATAAATATGGGAGAGGTTTCTGTACCCCTTAATCCACCCCCCATAAATATGGGAGAGGTTTCTGTACCCCTTAATCCACCCCCATAAATATGGAGAGGTTTCTGTACCCCATAATCCACCCCACATACATATGGGAGAGGTTTCTGTACGCCATAATACACCCCCCATAAATATGGGAGAGGTTTTTCTATCCCATAATCCACCCACATAAATATGGGAGAGGTTTCTGTACCCCTTAATCCACCCCCCATAAATATGGGAGATGTTTCTGTACCCCATAATACACCCCCCATAAAAATGGGAGAGGTTTCTGTACCCCATAATCCACCCCACATAAATATGGGAGAGGTTTTTCTATCCCATAATCCACCCACATAAATATGGGAGAGGTTTCTGTACTTACCCATAATCCACCCTACATAAATATGGGAGAGATTTCTGTACCCCATAATCCACCCCCTTAAATATGGGAGAGGTTTCTGTACCCCTTAATCCACCCCACCATAAATATGGGAGAGGTTTCTGTACCCCATAATCCACCACACATAAATATGGGAGAGGTTGCTGTACCCCATAATCCACCTGACATAAATATGGGAGAGGTTTCTGTACCCCACAATCCACCCCCCATAAATATGGGAGAGGTTTCTGTACCCCATAATCCACCCCCCATAAATATGGGAAAGTTTTCTATACCCCATAATCCACCCCCCATAATTATGGGAGAGGTTTCTGTACTCCATAATCCTCCCCACATAAATATGGGAGAGGTTTCTGTACCCCATAATCCACCCCACATAAATTTGGGAGAGGTTTCTGTACCCCATAATCCATCCCCCATAAATATGGGAGAGGTTTCTGTATCCCATAATCCACCCCACATAAATATGGGAGAGGATTCTGTACCCTATAATCCACCCGACATAAATATGGGAGAGGTTTCTGGACCCCATAATCCACGCCCCATAAATTTGGGAGAGGTTTCTGTACCCCAAAATCCACCCGACATCAATATGGGAGGGTTTCTGTACCCCATAATCCACCCCCCATAAATATGGAAAGGTTTCTGTACCCATAATCCACCCAACATAAATTTGGAGGGTTTCTGTACCCCATAATCCACCCCGCATAAATATGGGAGGTTTCTGTGCCTATAATCCACCCAACATAAACCCATATGGGAGAGGTTTCTATTACCCCAATCACCCCATAAATATGGAGAGGTTTCTGTACCCCATAATCCGCCCGACATAAATATGGGAGAGGTTTCTGTACCCCATAACCCACCCGACATAAATATGGGAGAGATTTCTGTACCCCTTAATCCACCCCCATAAATATGGGAGAGGTTTCTGTACCCCATAATCCACCCCACATAAATATGGGAGTGGTTTCTGTAATCATTAATCTAACCCCCATAAATATGGGAGAGGTTTCTGTACCCCTTTATCCACCCGCCATAAATATGGGAGAGGTTTTTGTACCCCATAATCCACCCCACATAAATATGGGAGAGGTTTCTGTACCCCATAATCCACCCTCATTAATATGGGAAAGGTTTCTGTACCCCATAATCCAACCCCATAATTATGGGAGAGGTTTCTGTACCCCATAATCCACCCCCCATAAATATGGGAAAAGTTTCTGTACCCCATAATCCACCCCCCACAAATGTGGGAGAGGTTTCTGTACCCCATAATCCACCCTACATAAATATGGGAGAGGTTTCTATACCCTATAATCCACCCGACATAAATATGGGAGAGGTTTCTGTACCCCATAATCCATCCCCCATAAATATGGGAGAGGTTTCTGTACCCCTCAATCCACCCCCCATAAATATGGGAGAGGTTTCTGTACCCCATAATCCACCCCACATAAATCTGGGAGATGTTACTGTACCCCATAATCCACCCGACATAAATATGGGAGAGGTTTCTGTACCCCATAATCAACCTCCCATAAATATGGGAGTGGTTTCTGTACCCCTTAATCCAACCCCCATAAATATGGGAGAGGTTTCTGTACCCCTTTATCCACCCACCATAAATATGGGAGAGGTTTTAGTACCCCATATCCACCCCACATAAATATGGGAAAGTTTCTGTACCCCATAATCCACCCCCCATAAATATGAGAGAGGTTTCTGTACCCCATAATCCACCCTCCATATGTATGGGAGAGGTTTCTCTACCCCATAATCCACCCCACATAAATATGGGAGAGGTTTCTGTACCCTATAATCCACCCGACATAAATATGGGAGAGGTTTCTGTACCCCATAATGCACCCCCCATAAATATGGGAGAGGTTTCTGTACCCCATAATCCTCCCGAAATAATTAAGGGAGAGGTTTCTGTACCCCATAATCCACCCGACATAAATATGGGAGAGGTTTATGTACCCCATAATCCACCCGACATAAATATGGGAGAGGTTTCTGTACCCCATAATCCCCCCCACATAAATATGGGAGAGGCTTATGTACCCCATAAACCACCCCCCATAAATATGGAAGAGGTTTCTCTACCCCTTAATCCACCCCCCATATATATGGGAGAGGTTTCTGTACCCCTTAATCCACCCCCCATAAATATGGGAGAGGTTTCTGTACCCCATAATCCACCCCACATAAATATGGGAGAGGTTTCTGTACCCCATAATCCACCCATATAAATATGGGAGAGGTTTCTATACCCCATAATCCACCCACATAAATATGGGAGAGGTTTCTGTACCCCTTAATCCACCCCCCATAAATATGGGAGAGGTTTCTGTACCCCATAATTCACCCCCCATAAATATGGGAGAGGTTTCTGTACCCCTTAATCCACCCCCCCATAAATATGGGAGAGGTTTCTGTACCCCATAATCCACCCACATAAAATGGGAGAGTTTTCTGTACCCATAATCCACCCCCATAAATGGGATAGGTTTCTGTACCCCATAATCCACCCCCCATAAATATGGGAGAGGATTCTGTACCCCATAATCCACCCCACATAAATATGGGAGAGGTTTCTGTACCCCATAATCCACCCCTAATAAATATGGGAGAGGTTTCTGTACCCCTTAATTAACCCCACATAAATATGGGAGAGGTTTCTGTACTCTATAATCCACCCCCCATAAATATGGGAGGGATTTCTGTACCCCATAATCCACCCCACATAAATATGGGAGAGTTTTCTGTACCCTATAATCCACCCGACATGAATATGGGAGAGGTTTCTGTACCCCATAATCCACCCCCCATAAATATGGGGAAGCTGTACTTTATAATGCAAATAACGCATATAAATATAGGAGGTTTCTGTACCCCATAATCCACCTGACATAAATATGGGAGAGGTTTCTGTTCCCCATAATCCACCCAACATAAATATGGGAGAGATTTCTGTACCCCTTAATCCACCCCCCATAAATAGGGGAGAGGTTTCTGTACCCCATAATCCACCCCACATAAATTTGGGAGAGGTTTCTGTACCCCATAATCCACGCCCCATAAATATGGGAGAGGTTTCTGTACCCCATAATCCACCCCACATAAATATGGGAGAGGTTTCGGTACTCTATAATCCACCCGACATAAATATGGGAGAGGTTTCTGTACCCCATAATCCACCCCACATAATTATAGGAGAGGTTTCTGTACCCCTTAATCCACCCGACATAAATATGGAAGAGGTTTCTGTACCCCATAATCCACCCCCATAAATATGGGAGAGGTTTCTGTACCCCTTAATCCACCCACCATAAATATGGGAGAGTTTTCTGTACCCCATAATCCACTCCCCATAAATATGGGAGAGGTTTCTGTACCCATCCACCCCACATAAATATGGGAGAGGTTTCTGTACCCCATAATCCATCCCCCATAAATATGGGAGAGGTTTTTGCACTTATAATCCAATTTCCATAAATATGGGGAGAGGTTTCTTGCACCCCTCATCCAACCCCCCATAAATATGGAAGAGGTTTCTGTACCCCTTTATCCACCCGCCATAAATAAGGGAGAGGTTTTAGTTCCCCATAATCCACCCACATAAATATGGTTGAGGCTTCTGTACCCCTTAATCCACCGCACCATAAATATGGGAGAGGTTTCTGTACCCCATAATCCACCACACAAAAATATGGGAGAGGTTTCTGTACCCCATAATCCACTCGACATAAATATGGGAGAGGTTTCTGTACCCCAAAATCCACCCCCCATAAATATGGGAGAGGTTTCTGTACCCCATAATCCACCCCCCATAAAAATGGGAGAGGTTTCTGTGCCCCTTAATCCAACCCCCATAAATATGGGAGAGGTTTCTGTACCACTTTATCCACCCGCCATAAATATGGGAGAGGTTTTAGTACCCCATAATCCACCCACATAAATATGGGAAAGGTTTCTGTACCCCATAATCCACCCCCATAAATATGGGAGAGGTTTCTGTACCCCATAATCCACCCTACATAAATATGGGAGAGATTTCTGTACCCCATAATCCTACCCCCATAAATATGGGAGAGGTTTCTGTACCCCTTAATCCACCCCACCATAAATATGGGAGAGGTTTCTGTACCCCATAATCCACACGACATAAATATGGGAGAGGTTTCCCCAAATTTACAATCCACCTGATATATAAATATGGGAGAGATTTCTGTACCCCATAATCCACCCCCATAAATATGGAAGAGGTTTCTGTACCCCTTAATCCACCCCCCATAAATATGGGAGAGGTTTCTGTACCCCATAAACCACCCCACATAAATATGGGAGACGTTTCTGTACCCCATAATCCACCCCCATATATTTGGGAGAGGTTTCTGTACCTCTTAATCCAACCCCCATAAATATGGGAGAGGTTTCTATACCCCTTTATCCACCAGCCATAAATATGGGAGAGATTTCTGTACCCCATAATCCACCCCACATAAATATGGGAGAGTTTTCTGTACCCCATAATCCACCCCCCATTAATATGGGAGTGGTTTTTGTACCCCATAATCCACCCCACATAAATATGGGAGAGGTTTCTGTACTCTATAATCCACCCGACATAAATATGGGAGAGGTTTCTGTACCCCATAATCCACGCCCCATAAATATGGGAGAGGTTTCTGTACCCCATAGTCCACCCGACATAAATATGGGAGAGGTTTCTGTACCCTATAATCCACCCGACATAAATATGGGAGTGGTTTCTGTACTCCATAATCCACCCGACATATATATGGGAGAGGTTTCTGTACCCCATAATCCACCCCACATAAATATGGGAGAGGTTTGTGTGCCCTATAATCCACCCGACATAAATATGGGAGAGTTTTCTGTACCCCATAATCCACCCCCCATAAATATAGGAGAGGGTACTGTACCCCATATTCCACCCGACATAAATATGGGAGAGGTTTCTGTACCCCATAATCCACCCAACATAATATGGCCTGAGTTTTCTGTACCCCAAAATCCACCCACCATAAAATATGTAGAGGTTTCTGTACCCCATAACCCACCTGACATAAATATGGGAGAGATTTCTGTACCCCTTAATCCACCCCTACAAATATGGGAGAGGTTTCTGTACTCATAATCTCAATTCTCTATAAATAAGTGGGGAGTGGTATCTGTAACCATTAATCTAACCCCATAAATATGGGAGAGGTTTCTAAAATTCTTTTTATCTACACCACAACATGGGAGAGTTTGCACCTCTATAATCCACCCTCTACAAGTAAATAATATGGGAAAGGTTTCTGTACCCCATAATCCACCCCCATAATTATGTGGGGAGAGGCTCTGTACCCCATAATCCACCTCTATTACAGTTCTGGGAGAGGTTTCTGTACCCCATAATCCACCCCCATAAATATGGGGAGAGGTTTCCTGTACCTCAGAATCCACCCAATACAAATATGGGAGGTTTCTGTACTCCCATAATCCACCCAATAAATATGGGGGAAGTTTCCTGACCCTTATAATCCACGCCCCATAAATATGGGAGAGGTTTCTGTACCCCATAATCCACCCGACATTAATATGGGAGAGGTTTCTGTACCCTATAATCCACCCGACATAAATATGGGAGAGATTTCTGTACCCCATAATCCACCCAACATAAATTTGGGAGAGGTTTCTGTACCCCATAATCCACCCCACATAAATATGGGAAAGGTTTCTGTGCCCTATAATCCACCCAACATAAATATGGGAGAGGTTTCTGTACCCCATAATCCACCCCACATAAATATGGGAGAGGTTTCTGTACCCCATAATCCACCCCACATAAATTTGGGAGAGGTTTCTCTACCCCATAATCCACCCCACATAAATATGGGAGAGGATTCTGTACCCTATAATCCACCCAACATAAATATGGGAGAGGTTTCTGGACCCCATAATCCACGCCCCATAAATATGGGAGAGGTTTCTGTACCCCATAATCCACCCGACATAAATATGGGAGAGGTTTCTGTACCCCATAATCCACCCGACATCAATATGGGAGAGGTTTCTGTACCCTATAATCCACCCGACATAAATATGGGAGAGGTTTCTGTACCCCATAATCCACCCAACATACATTTGGGAGAGGTTTTTGTACCCCATAATCCACCCGACATAAATATGGGAGAGGTTTCTGTGCCCTATAATCCACCCGACATAAATATGGGAGAGATTTCTGTACCCCTTAATCCACCCCCCATAAATATGGGAGAGGTTTCTGTACCGCATAATCCACCCCCCATAAATATGGGAGAGGCTTTTGTACCCCATAATCAACCCGACATAAATATGGGAGCGGTTTCTATACCCCATAATCCACCCGACATAAATATGGGAGAGATTTCTGTACCCCATAATCCACCCCCCATAAATATGGGAGAGGTTTCTGTACCCCTTAATCCACCCCACATAAATGTGGGAGAGGTTTCTATACCCCATAATCCACCCCCCATAAATATGGGAGAGGTTTCTGTACCCCTTAATCCAACCCCCATAAATATGGGAGAGGTTTCTGTGCCCTATAATCCACCCGACATAAATATGGGAGAGGTTTTAGTACCCCTTAATCCACCCCACATAAATATGGGAAAGTTTCTGTACCCCATAATCCTCCCCCCATAATTATGGGAGAGGTTTCTGTACCCCATAATCCACCCCACATAAATATGGGAGAGGTTTCTCTACCCCATAATCCACCAACATAAATATGGGAGAGGTTTCTGTACCCCTTAATCCACCCCCCATAAATATTATGGAGAGGTTTCTGTACCCCTTAATCCACCCCCCATAAATATGGGAGAGGTTTCTGTACCCCATAATCCACCCCCATAAATATGGTAGCGGTTTCTGTACCCCTTAATCCAACGCCCATGAATATGGGAGAGGTTTCTGTACCCCATAATCCACCCCCTTAAATTTGGGAGTGGTTTCTGTACCCTATAATCCACCCGACATAAATATGGGAGAGGTTTCTGTACCACATAATCCACCCCCCATAAATATAGGAGAGGTTTCTGTACCCCATAATCCAACGCCCATAAATATGGGAGAGGTTTCTGTACCCCTTTATCCACCCGCCATAAATATGGGAGAGGTTTTAGTTCCCCTTAATCAACCCCACATAAATATGGGAAAGGTTTCTGTACCAAATAATCAACCCCTCATAAATATGGGAGAGGTTTCTGTGCCCCATAATCCACCCCCATAAATATTGGAAGTGGTTTCTGTACCCCTTAATCCACCCCCCATAAATATGGGAGAGGTTTCTGTACCCCATAATCCACCCGACATATATATGGGAGAGGTTTCTGTACCCCTTAATCCACCCCCCATAAATATGGAAGAGGTTTCTGTACCCCATAATCCACCCCCCATAAATATGGGAGATGTTTCTGTACCCCATAATCCACCCCACATAAATTTGGGAGACGTTTCTGTACCCCATAATCCACCCCACATAAATATGGGAGAGGCTTCTGTGCCCTATAATCCACCCGACATAAATATGGGAGAGGTTTCTGTACCCCATAATCCACCCCCCATAAATATGGTAGAGGTTTCGGTACCCCATAATCCACCCGACACAAATATGGGAGAGGTTTCTGTACCCCATAATCCACCCGACATAAATATGGGAGAGATTTCTGTACCCCTTAATCCACCCCCCATAAATATGGGAG
>NW_024743158.1:0-10397 GCF_018991925.1 Homarus americanus | reverse complement strand
CTATTTTTTTTATTCTTTAAGAAAGTAGGTCTGATGGTAGAATGAAACATCCAATTAATATTCATTAATATGAAATTAGTCATGAAAGCACAGTCACATGAGATAATCTCATCTTTTGCACGACACGTGATGGAATATTAAATATTTGTACCTATTGATTTTTTTATAAAACCTGGCCTGATAGAACAAAACAAATATCAGATTCGAATTCAGCAATATGAAATTAGTTGTGTGAGCATGATCTCATATGTGAACCATTTTGGCTGTTGACCAGTGAAATCAATCTGGAAGGGTATGGAATTCTGGGAAATGTCCTAGCGTGGACAGAAGATTTTCTACATAACCGCAAGCAGTGTGTGGTGATTAATGGCATGAAATCATCATCCGTACCTGTCACAAGCGGGGGTACCAAAGGGCAGTGTATTGGGCCCGCTGTTGTTTGTTTGTTTCATAAATGACATGCCTGACGTTGTACACTCCACCATGCAAATGTTTGCCGATGATGCCAAGTTATTTCGGGAAATCAAGAACCAAACAGATTGTGAAGAGCTGCAGAAGGACCTCTGTGGGCTCCAAGAATGGTCGAATAAATGGCTGCTGAGATTGAATGTCACGAAGTGTAAGAGGATGCACCTGGGGCATACCATCGGTAAGGAGTCGTATCATATGTCCCAACGGAATGAAGAAACTCCACTAGTTGACAGTGAATGTGAGAAAGACCTAGGTGTGTATGTTGACAATGTGCTGAAGTTCTCAGGCCATTGTGAGAAGAAGGTAAATCAGACAAATAAATTATTGAGTCTTATAAGAAGGTTGTTCAGATATCTAGACGGTCCGTCCCTCGTAACGATCTTCAAGATTGAAGTGCTTCCCCATCTGGAGTACTGTCACCCCGTCTGGTCCCCGAGATATGCTAGGGACTGTCAGTTGGTTGAAAATGTTCAAAGGAGGGCCACCAGACTGGTGCCTGCCCTTCGGCACCTCAGCTACCCTGAGAGATTGGAGCGCCTGAACTTGCCTAGCTTATACTACAGACGGGCAAGGGGTGACCTAATAGAGGTGTATAAGCATCTCAAGGGGCACTACTTAGTCGAGTGTCCTTACTTGGAGCTGGCGGACGCTCGCCCCACAAGAGGTCACAGCTCAAGATTGAAGAAGCCGCAAGTTCAGAAAACTTTGAGAGCAAACTTTTTCGGAGTGAAAGTTGTGAACTCTTGGAACAATCTACCAGAAAGTGTTCAGACGGCACCGAGTGTGAGCTTTTTCAAGACAAGACTTGACAAACACTGGAGCGGGTTCAGGCACATTCAGGAGCCGGTACATGCCCAGTACATGCCAACAGTGCATAACAGAGATGTGACCGGTCACCCGGGCGGCTAACGAGCAGATCTTTTGTGAAGAGGGTAAAAGAGAAGTTAAAGTAATCAGAGACGTGACCGATCACCCAAGCGGCTAACGAGCAGATCAGTGGTGAAGAGGATAAAAGTAAAGTAAAAAGTATTACAATGTTGAAGTTTTCAGAATCCCATAGTTGATGGAAGACTTACTGATAGATACTTACCCAAGGAGACAACTTGGCTGGCTCTGTACTGTACTCAAATAGCCTTACTTCCCTAACTAGAGTCAGTACAGTACTCACTAACTGCTGGAATGACTGGGGATGTTCTGGTACTAACGGCCAACCCTTAAGACTGAAGGCAAACCCTGTAGCCTCTCAGCTGCTTCACCTTTTCATCAGAATGTGGAAACAATTTTATAGTGTGCATCTTGCAGGAGCTTCCTTGTGTCATTCCAAGTGTCAAGGAAGTGCCCACCTACTGAAGACTTTGGGAGGAAAAAAGAACTATCCACAAAGAACAATGAATCCCACAAAACTGTTCAGCAAGTGAAGGGAGAGTGAAGTTACAACATCAGATTGTTATAAATTTCTGTACAATGAAGCAAATAAACAGTTCTTACTTGTCATGATCGTGATGACGGCTAACCTAAAACCTTAAGGATTCATATTACGCTCAAACGTCCACAAAACCTTCTGAGTCCCCCAGTGGAAACGTCCCCCGTTTTCTCTGTTTCCTTGATGACGTCATCGATAGGCCGTCTTTGTCTGAAGGGAACTTTGAATATAATCCACAGATTTCGTAGCAAGACGCTGTATGCTGAGACCTGTTGCCATCCAACCCTTTGTAATCAATTTAATTTTCCTTTTGATAGCGCAGTCAGAGCATTGTTAGTGAAGATAATAGTAGGGAATGAAACTGAGTTCATAGTCTCGGTTTCAACGTCAGAGTGTACAGTAAATTAATTCATCGAAATAGAAGTAGGTGGACTCCCTGGCCTATTTTGAGTGAGCGTGCTGCGGGCATTTCAACCGTTAGTAAGTGCTCGCCCCTTCACCCATACAGGTCCCTAACGCAGCCTAGGCCGTGTCTGTAGCGTGGATGTTGTATCCACTATGTCTGGGGAGATGTCCGAGGTCCAGTAGGATCAGTTACCTTCGTGAGACCCGACCGTCAGACACTTCAGACTACCTATGGGCCCCATAGCTGGCTCGTCTGACCCTAACGCTCGGCCCGCTAGGTGACCCCGGATCACCAAGCCACACACCACTACCGCCCCCCATCATTGGTGGATGAGTGTCTAACTCAGTAGGGCTATTTGTGTGGTGGGGTTAATCCACTGGGATCTTCAGAGTTCGTAGGAAAGTACCCCATGGTGGCGGGACCCCATGGCGGTTGCTTGAGTATCACTCCTGACGACTGAGTGTTGTAGTGGCAGTTGCCCCTGGTCTTTATGGTGCTAAGTGACTATAAGAGTTATGTGTTATTGAGTATATCCACCCAGTAGTGGTGGGAGTGTTATTGAGTATGTCCACCCAATAGTGGTGTGAGTATGTTGAGCCTGAGGGCATAGTACCAGATTTCGTCTGTTGGTACATATATATTCTTTCTCATAATTCCATATTAATGTTTAAATAAATTTTGTATTTGTATATTGTGTCTATTATTTACCTACAGTATCCACCGTTATTTCTTCCCTATTACTTGATACTATCATTACATATACCCACGAGCCTCCTCTCGTCACGCTACCAATGGTAATAAGTATGAGAGTAAAAGGAATTGTTACTGACACAGGCCCTTATAAAATGGTGGCAGCTCAGGCCCTCATAACAGAGACAACAAAACGAATAAAAAAGAGAAAACATTTCTTTGATGAATCAGTTGGCAGTGAAACTCAACTTGATCCACGTGAGAAGTTCAAGGTGGACAATTTGTACACCATATTTCAGAGTGAATGCCTACTCAGAAATAAAAAAGCTGTTTAGCTTCTTAACGGAGTATGACACTATGACAGTATGAAATATGATGATCTCAAAGCCCAACTGGAATTGGTTGTCAGTACCTATTCCAGTGACCTGGAAGCATCTGTTCTAGATGAGTTTTTGCAATATAAAGACATTTTGTCTTCTGAATCTGACAGGTCAGTGACAAACATTTCCACTTTGCTGAGGTCCAAAGATGGTATTTTGGCAACACACATGATCACTTCTTCACTTGTCAAATTACTGAATTTCTCCAAATTGCAAAATGCTCTGGCTATGTCAACACTGTCGACTCCCTTGTTAGAACCATCAAAACTTAAACCCCTCGGCTATGGTTTAAGTTTTGAAGGTTCTAACAAGGGAGTCGACAGTGTAGTGGACGTCTCCCCTATAACTGCCTACAACTGCGTAGCCACAGCCACCAGCTGCTACCGCCTTCCCTAGCAACCAAACGAGCGCCGTCACCAGATGCGCCACAGTATCCTAGCAACCGAGCCAAAGACCGGTTACTTCTCGGGTTTTCCCAACATGACTCATAGATGACTCACGGCTGCTGGGTATATAAGCTCTGTCTCTCCATTGAGATTCATTCACTTGAAAACTGAACCTCGGCGAGGTAGGTTCTCTCTGCTCCCGAGGTACCACGTGACCATGTTCACCTGCAACCAGGCGAAGGTCGTTAGACTGTATCCAGTCAAGCGCCCTTCGCCCAAGGAACTCAACCTCCTTGTCCTGAGGAAGTTTTTTGACTCCTCGGGAATCACGGGGGTGACAGGGGTCGTCCGCACTGACAGAGGTGACCTTATCGTCACCTTCGCGGAATGGGGAGAGGCCCAGCAATTAGAAAACATAAGACAAATCAATGGAATCCAGATCCAAGTTGAAGCCTGCCTACAGGACAACTTGGTTTTGGGAGTCATCTCCCACACAGAAATCGAACATCTGGAAAAAGAAGAACTGGCCGAGCTGATTGGAGACCAGCTCTCAATAGTTCGAAAGCTGATCAGCACAGCTGCCCTGGTTGGCTTCCCAAAGGAACTTCCTAGCTCCGTTTTGCTGGGATGGGAGAAGATCCCAGTAAAACCGTACCAGCGAAGACCTACTCGTTGCTACAAATGCCAGAAGTACGGCCATCTGGCGCGGAAGTGTCGTGCTCGGGAGGTGTGTTCAAGCTGCGGGACACCCGGGCACCAGGACGCCAACTGCTTGGCGGCCGCCAAGAAGTGCGCAGCTTGTGGTGGCCCTCACTCCTCCTCCGACTGGGAGTGTCCCAAGTGGAGAGAGGAGTGCAGGGTGGCCAAGCTGCGGACTAAGGAAAGACTGAGCTACAAGGAGGCCCTCCTTGTAGTGAAAAATCAAGAAAAGAACAAGCAAGACAAGAACAAGATCACGACAATTAAACCTGATTTCATTACACTATCTTTAACATCGTTTATTGACGTGTATGAGAATATCCCAGAAGAAGACCAGGAAGAAGAATGGAAACTGAAAAGCAAAAAAAGAAACAAGAAAAGGAAGAAGTCCAACCAATCAGCTTCGGCCGAAATAGCCTAACGGCGAAGAGGCCAGTAATCCCCCCAACACCATTCCATTGAGATTCATTCTGGTCTCTCTTCTTGAACAAGCAACACCTCCTCCTCCGCCGCTGCCTGGCGGCCCTCGCCTCTCCTCCGCCTGCCTGGCGGTCTTCACTCCCGCCGGCGAGCATGACGACCCACCAGCTGTCATCCTCTGAGCTTCCTCACCAACCAACTCTCATTCTGGCCCATCTTCCTGAACACGCAACACCTCCACCAGCAAGCTCCTCGCTGTCCAGCTTTCATTCAACCAGGAGGCCAGCAACAGGCAACATCTTCTCTAACGAAGCTCCTGCACATCTACCTCCTTCAACACGCTACTCACCGAACGTGTCTACTGAGCAGCTCCTCACCACACGGCACCTCCAGCACCAGACTGTCTATCATATAACTTATATTATACAAGAAAACCACCTTAGAGTTTCCATCCATCCTGAGTGCTAGACCACATCATACCAATTATTCCTACAAATGGTGACTCCCGGAGATTAGCACTCACACAGGATGGATGAGACACTGATCACGCTCCCAGTCTTCAAGCAGCATGGAAGACTGGCTTATCCACACAGAAGCAGCTCTGTTACTCTAAGCAGATACCAGCTCCTCTTCCTGCCCCAAGCACCACATCCTGACGACCCCAGCACACCCGTCCTGCCTCAGACGCCGACCCCGGCCCAGCAGTAACCCCTGCCGCCCCTGACGCGGCCTCTGTTCCTGAGTGCGGACCCACACACCCCTCTTTTCTCCCTCAGGTACTCCCTGCTAATGTCCTGCATCCTGCTGCTGTCGTGGACCCAGCTGCTGTCACGAGCCCTTATCCGCTTCTGCTGACGCAGCCCCTGCTCCTGACCCAGGCCCACACACACCCCAGCAGGCGCATCTGACTACCCTGTACCTGTCGTGAGGGAAGCACAACATTCATCGCCTCCACACACCCTTTTTCTCCCTTCTCCCACAGATAGTGTGTATCTAGACAGTTGTATTTCAGCGATCGGCTCATTCACGCCATCGCCGTTGTCTCACATGAGGCATGCACCGCCCGGTCTGCCTCACATGTGCTAAGCAACTCTACAGACAACAAGTCTCCTACACCGCCTGGAGGGAAGGGGGAGTATTGTAGTGGACGTCTCCCCTACAACTGCCTACAACTGCGTAGCCACAGCCACCAGCTGCTACCGCCTTCCCTAGCAACTAAACTAGCGGCGTCACCAGATGCGCCGCAGTATCCTAGCAACCGAGCCAAAGACCGGTTACTTCTCGGGTTTTCCCAACATGACTCATAGATGACTCACGGCTGCTGGGTATATAAGCTCTGTCTCTCCATTGAGATTCATTCTGGTCTCTCTTCTTGAACAAGCAACACCTCCTCCTCCGCCGCTGCCTGGCGGCCCTCGCCTCTCCTCCGCCTGCCTGGCGGTCCTCGCTCCCGCCGGCGAGCATGGCGACCCACCAGCTGTCCTTTTCTGAGCTTCCTCACCAACCAACTCTCATTCTGGCCCATCTTCCTGAACATGCAACACCTCCACCAGCAAGCTCCTCGCTGTCGAGCTTTCATTCAACCAGGAGGCCAGCAACAGGCAACATCTTCTCTAACGAAGCTCCTGCACATCTACCTCCTTCAACACGCTACTCACCGAACGTCTCTACTGAGCAGCTCCTCACCACATGGCATCTCCAGCACCAGACTGTCTATCATATAACTTATATTATACAAGAAAACCACCTTAGAGTTTCCATCCATCCTGAGTGCTAGACAACATTATACCACGAATTCCTACAACAGTGTTGACATAGCCAGAGCATTTTGCAATTTGGAGAAATTCAGTAATTTGACAAGTGAAGAAGTGAACATGTGTAAAGGTGTTGTGTATACATCTATGTCCAAGCCTTGTATTCCAAACTGTCCAGAAAGATATATATATATATATATATATATATATATATATATATATATACTGGATATATATATATATATATATATATATATATATATGTTCGGAATTTACTGGACTTTAATTTTCCTTGACTTGGGGTTTATTAAAGATTATTAGATGGTAATGCAGTGGAAGCGCCCCTTTGAGAAAAATCCCGAACCAGCACAAGAACACTTAAATCTACTAAACAAAATGAATTGTCCGTGACCCGTGGAAGGATAGCGTCTGTGACTGGGATGAATGAGACACACTGTAAAATTTACACTTATATTCCCTCCAACACTACAAACACAATCAAATAATGGTACACCAATATGCGTACCTCTTAACTTGAACATAAAACACTACTCTGGGGAATAAAAGTTATACATGATATAGAAATTATTGGAAACTCAGGCAACAATAAATTTGAAGTATTAAGAAATGTTGCTTGCACAGATGAAACAGGCCTTAAGGGCTTTCAACAAAATAATATCAGTCACTGAGGAAATGGTATTAAAAAATAAGAAATTAAATACTCTACAATGAATAGGCCTTAAGGGCACTCAAGAAAATTATATCACCCCAACAGATGCACTCTTCCTAACCTAACTTAACCACTACTCTGGGGAACAAAGGTTATACCTGAGATCGGAATTATGAAAAAAAATTAGATGCATTAAAAGAATCAAATCACAGTATCACTCTGGTTCCACTTAATGACACAAACATTCAAAAACAATACTATCAAAATTATTTAGGAACTATTAAACTACACACGTCAAGATAATATCAGTCTGAGAAATGGTATTAACTACACCCGTAATAAGGGAGGGAAAATGTTCCTCTAGGTATCTCCTAGAGACCTAGACTCACGGTCTCAGTGTGTGACCATTAATTTACTCAGATAGCCTCAGTGTACTCCCAGTGCGTCCATAAAGCGGAAGGGAGTGAGCCAATCAGACCTTGTACAGTTGAGAGAAGCTTTAGCTTCCCGTTAGCAAGAGGGTTTCACTAAGCTGCTCGGGACATGTGGTGTTGTGGGCCGAGGGAGAGGAGAGTTGCTGACCCACGATCGTCCCGACGTCAGCTGGGCACCCAGACGGCTAGATTCCCTCAAGAGATCCTTTGGTACCCCGCTAAACAGTGACAGGCCTACTCTGATCGGTCCAATGGCGACAATCGCCACCCTCAATCATCAATGGCAGTCTCAAACGGCAGTCAATCTCTCGCAGTCAAACTCCGGTCAACTCCGGTCAAGTGGGTTCTGACGGAAACCCTGAAATGAACTCACTGTTAGCTCTAGTTAACTTTACCACTGCCCTATCTAAACCCTGTCTGAGATTGAATGAGACTTACTTGTTATACTGCAATAGCGCAGCACAGGTGACTAGGCCACGTGACTATTTCTGTGACGGACGCGCAGGGACGTCTTGTATGTCTGAATGCTTCTCCGTGACTCAGGGAGGGCCCGCGTCGCGTCTCTCAAGGCGTTAGCTTAGGCCTACGTGACATATTTTCCGCCTAACTAATAACTCCTTGGGACACCCGTAACATTATTCAGACTGATAAACGATCTATAATAATTTCAAATTCAATAATAGTCCCTTACTTCATGAATCGCATCATTATTAATTCGGTAAATTACATTTAATATCATATAGGCCTAGTTCCACCATCTCTCGCTATGAGCAGGAAGCGCTCTCTTCCCTCCCATGACCTTGAACGCTCAGTGTTGCCAATGGCGGGGCATTTGAAATTACTCTGAAATTTCTGAATATTACATATATATATATATATATATATATATATATATATATATATATATATATATATATATATATATATATATATATATATATATATATATATATATATATATATATATATATATATATATATATATATATATATATATATATATATATATATGCTGATAACCACAAGGAGAGAAGAAAACACGAAGTTCCCAAGCGCTTTCATGTAATTCACATCTTCAGGGGTGAATTACACGAAAGCGGTTGGGAACTTCGTGTTTTCTTCTTTCCTTGTGGTTATCAGCATATACCTAGATCCTGCGCACCTACAGTGATTTACTTGCATAAATGGATTCCACGCGCCACTTCTTCATATATATATATATATATATATATATATATATATATCATTTTTAGTCCATATAACACGCGGACTTTGAACATATAATCAACGACCTCACCAGCCAGGACTCGAACCCTGGACCTAATGCATGGGACCAGGGAACGCTACTGACCATACTACAAGTGCTCTTGTGGTATGGTCTGTAGCGTTTACTGGTCCCATGCATTAGGTCCAGGGTTCGAGTCCTGGCTGGTGAGGTCTATATATATATATATATATATATATATATATATTGTATATATATATATATATATATATATATATATATATATATATATATATATATATATATATATATATATATATATTTATTAATATTTATTATTGAAACATGCAAACATTTCTATAAATTAGGGGCCCACTGATGAGTTTGGCCTGGGGCCCACAAGTAGGTAAATCCGGCCCTGTACATTACGTTTTATATGAAATTTCATTTTTAGGTTTTATAAAAAAGTCTACATGATCGTCTGTGGCCAGTCACAAGTTTCCCAAAAGAAGTAATACACAGTAATTATCGCTTACCGGCTAGGGAACGCTTACCGGCTAGGCCACAAGGACACTAAAAGCAGTTCTAGACTCTGTTATATTTCACACAAAGCCTGTTCATCGAGCTGATGGCGCCGTGAACCTCAATGGGAAACTGCCCGTGCCTCTTATGTGGCCTAGCCGGTAAGCGTTCCCTAGTCACACCCAGTAGGTCATGGGTTCGATTCCTTGCTGGTGAGGTCGTTGATTATATGTTCAAAGTCCGCGTGTTATATGGACTAAAAATGAAGTATATATATGTACCTCGCGTTTCATACCAGCTGGATTCGGTAAAATGCTACTGACACCACATAAGAGGCACGGGCAGTTTCCCATTGAGGTTCACGGCGCCATCAGCTCGATGAACAGACTTTGTGTGAAATATAACAGAGTCTAGAACTGCTTTTAGTGTCCTTGTGGCCTAGCCTGTAAGCGTTCCCTAGTCACACCCAGTAGGTCGAGGGCTCGATTCCTTGCTGGTGAGGTCGTTGATTATATATATATATATATATATATATATATATATATATATATATATATATATATATATATATATATATATATATATATATATATATATATATATATATATGTAATACTCAGAAATTTCAGAGTAATTTCGAATGCCCCGCCATTGGCAACACTGAGCGTTCAAGGTCATGGGAGGGAAGAGAGCGCTTCCTGCTCATAGCGAGAGATGGTGGAACTAGGCCTATATGATATTAAATGTAATTTACCGAATTAATAATGATGCGATTCATGAAGTAAGGGACTATTATTGAATTTGAAATTATTATAGATCGTTTATCAGTCTGAATAATGTTACGGGTGTCCCAAGGAGTTATTAGTTAGGCGGAAAATATGTCACGTAGGCCTAAGCTAACGCCTTGAGAGGAGACG
>NW_024743157.1:0-12059 GCF_018991925.1 Homarus americanus | reverse complement strand
TCATATTTCACACAAAGCCTGTCTAACGAGCTTATGGCGCCATGAACTTCAATGGGGACCACCCGCATGCTTAGGTGATCAGAGAGCAACGCTTACCAAATCCGGCTTGGAAACACGAGGATCCATATATATTTCATTAGCCAAGTAAAGCACTCGGACTTCTACATATAATCAACACCTCACCCCTCTCGGATTCAAACCCACAATCTTATAATTGTGACCGGGGTATGCTACCTCTGGGCCACCAGGACAATAAAAGCAGTCCTAGACTCTACTATATTTCACACAAAGCCTGTTTAACGAGCTTATGGCGCCGTGAACCTCTAATGGGGACCACCCGTGCTGCTTAGGTGATTAGAGCAACGTTTTACCAAATGCGGCTTCAAAACATGAAGATCCATATATATTTCATTGCCCAATAAAGCACGCGGCTTCTACATATAATCAACACCTCACCCTACCAGGATTCGAACCAACGATCTTCTAATTGTGACCGGGGAACGCTACCTCTGGGCCACCAGGACAATAAAAGCAGTCCTAGACTCTGCTATATTTCACACAAAGCCTGTTCAACGAGCTTATGGAGCTGTGAACCTCTAATGGGGACCATCCGTGCCACTTAGGTGATCAGAGCAACGTTTTACCAAATCCGGCTTCGAAACACAAGTATCCATATATATTTCATTAGCCCAATAGAGCACGCGGACTTCTACATATATTCAACACCTCACTCCACCAGGATTCGAACCCACGATCATATAATTGTGACCAAGGAACGCTACCTCTGGGCCACCAGGACACTATAAGCAGTCCTAGACTCTTATATTTCACACAAAGCCTGTTCAACGAGCTTATGGCTCGGTGAACCACTATAATGGGACCACCCGTGCCGCTTAGGTGACCAGAGCAACGTTTTACCAAATGCGGCTTCGAAACACTAAGATCCATATATATTTCATTAGCCCAATAAAGCAGGCAGACTTCTACATATAATCAACATCTCACCCCACCAGGATTTGAACCCACGATCTTATAATTGTGACCGAGGAACGCTACCTCTGGGCCACCAGGACACTATAAGCAGTCCTAGACTCTTATATTTCACACAAAGCCTGTTCAACGAGCTTATGGCTCGGTGAACCACTATAATGGGACCACCCGTGCCGCTTAGGTGACCAGAGCAACGTTTTACCAAATGCGGCTTCGAAACACTAAGATCCATATATATTTCATTAGCCCAATAAAGCAGGCAGACTTCTACATATAATCAACACCTCACCCCACCAGGATTTGAACCCACGATCTTATAATTGTGACCGGGGAACGCTACCTCTGGGCCACCAGGACAATAAAAGCAGTCCTAGACTCTACTATATTTCACACAAAGCCTGTTCAACGACCTTATGGCGCCATGAACCTCTATTGGGGACCACCATACCGCTTAGGTGATCAGAGCAACGTTTTACCAAATCCAGACTTGGAAACACGAGGATCCATATATATTTCATTAGCCCTGTAAAGCAAGCGGACTTCTACATATAATCAATGCCTCACCCCACCAGGATTTGAAGCCACGATCTTATAACTTTGTCCGGGGAACGCTACCTCTGGGCCACCAGGACAATAAAAGCAGTCCTAAACTCTGCTATATTTCACACAAAGCCTGTTCAACGAGCTTATGGCGCCGTGAACTGCTCATGGGGACCACCCGTGCCGCTTAGGTGATCAGAGCAACGTTTTACCAAATGCGGCTTCGAAACACGAGGATCCATATATATTTCATTAGCCCAATAAAGCACGCGGACTTCTACATAATCAACAATTTCACCCCACCAGGATTCGAACCCACGATCTTCTAATTGTGACCGTGAACGCCACTCAATACCAGGACAATAAAAGCAGTCCTAGACTCTGCTATATTTCACACAAAGCCTGTTCAACGAGCTTATGGAGCTGTGAACCTCTAATGGGGACCATCCGTGCCGCTTAGGTGATCAGAGCAACGTTTTATCAAATCCGGCTTAGAAACACAAGGATCCATATATATTTCATTATCCCAATAGAGCACGCGGACTTCTACATATAATCAACACCTCACTCCACCAGGATTCGAATCCACGATCTTATAATTGTGACCAAGGAACGCTACCTATGGGCCACCAGGACACTATAAGCAGTCCTAGACTCTGTTATATTTCACACAAAGCCTGTTCGACGAGCTTATGGCGCTGTGAACCACTATAATGGGACCACCCGTGCCGCTTAGGTGACCAGAGCAACGTTTTACCAAATGCGGCTTCGAAACACAAAGATCCATATATATTTCATTAGCCCAATAAAGTTGGCAGACTTCTACATATAATCAACACCTCACCCCACCAGGATTTGAACCCACGATCTTATAATTGCGACCGGGGAACGCTACCTCTGGGCCACCAGGACAATAAAAGCAGTCCTAGATTCTACTATATTTCACACAAAGCCTGTTCAACGACCTTATGGCGCCATGAACCTCTAATGGGGACCACCGTGCCGCTTAGGTGAACAGAGCAACGTTTTACCAAATCCAGCTTGGAAATACGAGGATCCATATATATTTCATTAGCCCTGTAAAGCACGCGGACTTCTACATATAATCAACGCCTCACCCCACCAGGATTTAAAGCCACGATCTTATAACTGTGACCGGGGAACGCTACCTCTGTCCACCAGGACAGTAAAAGCAGTCCTAGACTCTGCTATATTTCACACAAAGCCTGTTCTCAATGAGCTTATATGCCGAACCTCTCATGGGGATCACCCATGCCGCTTAGGGTGATCAGAGAAACGTTTTACCAAATCCGGCTTCGAAATACGATTATCGATATATATTTCATTAGCCTAATAAAGCACGCATATTTCTACATATAATCAACACCTCACCCCACCAGGATTTGAACCCACGATCTTATAATTGTGACCGGGGAACACTACCAGTCTGGGCCACCAGGACACTATAAGCAGTCCTAGACTCTGTTATATTTCACACAAAGCCTGTTCAACGAGCTTATGGCACTGTGAACCTCTTATGGGGACCACCCGTGCCGCTCAGGTGATAAGAGCAACATTTTAACAAATGCGGATTGGAAACACGAGGATCCATATAGTTTATTAGCCCAATAAAGCACGCGGACTTCTACATATAATCAACACCTCATCCCACCACGATTTAAACCCACAATCTTATAATTGTGACCGGGGAACGCTACCTCTGGGCCACCAGGATAATAAAAGCAGTCCTAGACTCTGCTATATTTCACACAAAGCCTGTTCAACGAGCTTATGGCGCCGTGAACCTCTAATGGGGACCACCCGTGCCGCTTATGTGATCAGAGCAACGTTTTACCAAATGCGGCTTCAAAACACGAGCATCCATATATATTTCATTAGCCCAATAAAGCACGCGAATTTTATATAACTGGCACCACCCCACCAGGATTCGAACCCACGATCTTCTAATTGTGACCGGGGAACGCTACCCCCAACACCAGGACAATAAAAGCAGTCCTAGACTCTGCTATATTTCACATTAAAGCCTGTTCAACGAGCTTATGGCGCCATGAACTCTAATGGGGACCACCCGTGCCGCTTAGGTGATTTCGTGAGCAATTGCTTTACCAAATCTGGCTTGGAAACACGAGGATCCATATATATTTCGTTAGCCCAATAAAGCACTCGGACTTCTACATATAATCAACACCTCACCCCACCAGGATTCAAACCCACAATCTTATAATTGTGACCGGGGTATGCTACCTCTGGGCCACAGGGACAATAAAAGCAGTCCTAGACTCTACTATATTTCACACAAAGCCTGTTCAACGAGCTTATGGCGCTGTGAACTACTATAGGAGACCACCCGTGCCGCTTAGGTGATCAGAGCAACGCTAATAAATGCGCTCGCGAACACGAGATCCATATATATTTATTAGCCCAATAAAGCAATTTGAGACTTCAATATATAATCAACGCCACCCCACCAGGATTTGAAGCCACGATCTTATAATTCAGGACCGGGGAACGCCACTGGCCAACAGGAAAATAAAAGCATTCGACTCTACTATATTTCACACAAGCCTGTTCAACGATCTTATGGCGCCATGAACCTCTAATGGGGACCACCCGGGCCGCTTAGGTAATCAGAGCACCGTTTTACCAAATCCGGTTTCGAAACACGAAGATCCATATATATTTCATTAGCCCAATAAAGCACGCGGACTTTTACATATAATCAACACCTCACCCTACCAGGATTTGAACCCACGATCTTATAATTGTGACCAGGAAACGCTACCTCTGGGCCACCAGGACAATAAAAGCAGTCCTAGACTCTGCTATATTTCACACAAAGCCTGTTCAACGAGCTTATGGCGCTGTGAACCTCTATCAGACCATCCGTGCTACTTTAGGTGATCAGGAGCAACGTTTCACTAAATCCGCTTGAAACACAAGGATCCATATATATTTATAAGCCCAATATACGCTGACTTCTTGCATATAATCACCACCTCACTCCACCAGGATTCGAACCCACGATCTTATAATTGTGACCGAGGAACGCTACCTATGGGCCCCCAGGACACTATAAGCAGTCCTAGACTCTACTGTATTTCACACAAAGCCTGTTCAACGACCTTATGGCGCCATGAACCTCTAATGGGGACCACCGTACCGCTTAGGTGATCAGAGCAAGGTTTACCAGATCCGGCTTGGAAACACGAGGATCCATATATATTTCATTAGCCCAATAGAGCACGCGGACTTCTACATATAATCAACGCCTCACCCCAACAGGATTTGAAGCCACGATCTTATAATTGTGAACGGGGAACGCTACCTCTGGGCCACCAGGACAATAAAAGCAGTCCTAGACTCTGCTATATTTCAAACAAAGCCTGTTCAGTGAGCTTATGGCGCCGTGAACCTCTCATTGGGACCACCCGTGCCGCATAGGTGATCAGAGCAACGTTTTACCAAATGCGGCTTCGAAATACGAGGATCCATATATATTTCATTAGCCCAATAAAGCACGGGGACTTCTACATATAATCAACACCTCAACCCACCAGGATTTAAACCCACGATCTTATAATTGTGACCGGGGAACGCTATCTCTGGGCCACCAGGATAATAAAAGCAGTCCTAGACTCTGCTATATTTCACACAAAGCCTGTTCAACGACCTTATGGCGCCATGAACCTCTAATGGGGACCACCCGTGCCGCTTAGGTGATCAGAGCAACGTTTTAACAAATGCGCTTCAAAACACGAGATCCATATATATTTCATTTGCCCAATAAAGCACGCGATCTCTACATATAATCAACACCTCACCCCACCAGATTCGAACCCACGATCTTCTAATTGCATCAGAAATGCTACCTCTAAATACCAGGACACTAAAAGCAGTCCTAGACTCTGTTATTTTTCACACAAAGCCTGTTCAACGAGCTTATGACGCTGTGAACCACTATAGGGGACCATCCGTGCCGCTTAGGTGATCAGAGCAACGTTTTACCAAATCCGGCTTGGAAACACGAGGATCCATATATATTTCATTAGCTCAATAAAGTACTTGGACTACTACATATAATCAACACCTCACCCCACCAGGCTTCAAACCCACAATCTTATAATTGTGACCGCGGTATGCTACCTCTGGGCCACCAGGACAATAAAAGCAGTCCTAGACTCTACTATATTTCACACAACGCCTGTTCAACGAGCTTATGGCGCTATGAACCTCTAATGGAGACCACCCGTGCTGCTTAGGTGATCAGAGCACCAAAACACGAGGATCCATATATATTTCATTTGCCCAATAAAGCACGTGGCTTCTACATATAATCAACACCTCACCCCACCAGGATTCGAACCCACGATCTTCTAATTGTGACCGGGGAACACTACCTCTGGGCCACCAGGACAATAAAAGCAGTCCTAGACTCTGCTATATTTCACACAAAGCCTGTTCTACGAGCTTATGGCGCTGTGAACCTCTAGTGGGGACCATCCGTGCCGCTTAGGCGATCAGAGCAACATTTTACCAAATCCGGCTTCGAAACACGAGGATCTATATATATTTCATTAACCCAATAGAGCACGCGGACTTCTACATATAATCAACACCTCACTCCACCAGGATTCAAACCCACGATCTTATAATTGTGACCAGGGTATGCTACCTCTGGGCCACCAGGACAATAAAAGCAGTCCTAGACTCTGCTATATTTCACACAAAGCCTGTTCAACGACCTTATGGCGCCATGAACCTCTAATGGGGACATCCTGTGCCACTTAGGTGATCAGAGCAACGTTTTACCAAATCCGGCTTCTAAACACGAGGATCAATATATATTTCATTAGCCCAATAAAGCACGCTTACTTCTACATATAATCAACACCTCACCCCATCAGGATTTGAACCCACGATCTTATAATTGTGACCGGGGAACGCTACCTCTGGGCCACTAGGACAATAAAAGCAGTCCTAGACTCTGATATATTTCACACAAAGCCTGTTCAACGAGCTTATGGCGCCGGGAACCTCTAATAGGGACCACCCGTGCCGCTTACGTGATCAGAGCAACGTTTTACCGAATGCGGCTTCGAAACACGAGGATCCATATATATTTCATTAGCCCAATAAAGCACGCGGACTTCTACATATAATCAACAACTCACCCCACAAGGATTTGAACCCACGATCTTATAATTGTGACCTGGGGACGCTACCTCTGGGCCACCAGGACAATAAAAGCATTCCTAGACTCTGCTATATTTCACACAAAGCCTGTTCAACGGGCTTATGGCACCGGGAACCTCTAATGGGTACCACCTGTGCCGCTTAGGTGATCAGAGCAACGTTTTACCAAATCCGGCTACGAAACACGAGGATCCATATATATTTCATTAGCCCAATAAAGGACGCGGACTTCTACATATAATCAACACCTCACGCCCACTAGGATTCAAACCCACGATCTTATAATTGTGACCGAGGAACGCTACCTATGGGCCACCAGGACACTATAAGCAGTCCTAGACTCTGTTATATTTCACACAAAGCCTGTTCATCGAGCTTATGGCGCTGTGAACCACTATAGGGGACCACCCGTGCCGCTTAGGTGACCAGAGCAACGTTTTACCAAATGCTGCTTCGAAACACTAGGATCCATATATATTTCATTAGCCCAATAAAGCAGGCGGACTTCTACATATAATCAACACCTCACCCCACCAGGATTTGAACCCACGATCTTATAATTGTGACGGGGAACGCTACTTATGGGCCACCAGGACACTATAAGCAGTCCTAGACTCTGTTATACTTCACACAAAGCCTGTTCAGCAAGATTATGGCGCCGTAAACCACTATAGGTGACGACCCGTGCCGCTTAGGTGATCAGAGCAACGTTTTACCAAATCCGGCCTGGAAACTCGAGGATCCATATATATTTCATTAGCCCAATAAAGCACGCGGACTTCTACATATAATCAACACCTCACCCCACCAGGATTTGAACCCACGATCTTATAATTGTGACCGGCGAACGCTACCTCTGGGCCACCAGGACAATAAAAGCAGTCCTAGACTTTACTATATTTCAAACAAAGCCTGTTCAACGACCTTATGGCGCCATGAACCTCTAATGGGGACCACCGTACCGCATAGGTGATCAGAGCAACGTTTTACCAAATCCGGCTTGGAAACACGAGGATCCATATATATTTCATTAGCCCAATAAAGCACGCGGACTTCTACATATAATCAACGCCTCACCCCACCAGGATTTGAAGCCACGATCTTATAATTGTGACTGGGGAACACTACCTCTGGGCCACCAGGACAATAAAACCAGTCCTAGACTCTGCTATATTTCACACAAAGCCTGTTCAACGAGCTTATGGCGGCGTGAACCTCTCATGGGGACCACCCGTGCCGCTTAGATGATCAGAGCAACGTTTTACCAAATGCGGCTTCGAAACACGAGGATCCATATATATTTCATTAGCCCAATAAAGCACGCGGACTTCTACATATAATCAACACCTCACCCCACCAGGATTTAAACCCACGATCTTATAATTGTGACCGGGGAACGCTACCTCTGGGCCACCAGGATAATAAAAGCAGTCCTAGACTCTACTATATTTCACACAAAGCCAGTTCAACGACCTTATGGCGCCGTGAACCTCTCATGGGGACCACCAGTGCCGCTTAGGTGATCAGAGCAACGTTTTACCAAATGCCGCTTCGAAACACGAGGATCCATATATATTTCATTAGCCCAATAAAGCACGCAGCTTCTACATATAATCAACACCTCACCCCACAAGCATTTGAAACCACGATCTTATAATTGTGACCGGGGAACGCTACCTCTGGGCCACCAGGACAATAAAAGCAGTCTTAGACTCTGCTATATTTCACACAAAGCCTGTTCAATGAGCTTATGGCGCTGTGAACCACTATAGGGGACCACCCGTGCTGCTTAGGTGATCAGAGCAACGTTTTACCAAATGCGGCTTCGAAACACTAGGATCCATATATATTTCATTAGCCCAATAAAGCACGCGGACTTCTACATATAATCAACACCTCACCCCACCAGGATTTAAACCCACGATCTTATAATTGTGACTGGGGAGCGCTACCTCTGGGCCACCAGGACAATAAAAGCAGTCCTAGACTCTGCTATATTTCACACAAAGCCTGTTCAACGAGCTTAGGGCGCCGTATACCTCTAATGGGGACCACCCGTGCCGCTTAAGTGATCAGGGCAACGTTTTACCAAATGCGGCTTCGAAACACGAGGATCCATATATATTTCATTTGCCCAATAAAGCAAGCGGCTTCTACATATAATCAACACCTCACCCCTCCAGGATTCGAACCCACGATCTTCTAATTGTGACCGGGGTATGCTACCTCTGGGCAACCAGGACAATAAAAGCAGTCCTAGACTCTACTATATTTCACACAAAGCCTGTAGACGAGATTATGGCGCTGTGAACCACTATAGGGGACCACCCGTGCCGCTTAGGTGATCAGAGCAACGCTTTACCAAATGCAGTTTCAAAACACGAGGATCCATATATATTTCATTTGCCCAATAAAGCACGCAGCTTCTACATATAATCAACACCTCACCCCACCAGGATTCGAACCCACGATCTTCTAATTGTGACCGGGGAACGCTACCACTGGGACACCAGGACAATAAAAGCAGTCCTAGACTCTGCTATATGTCACACAAAGCCTGTTCAACGAGCTTATGGCGCTGTGAACCTCTAATGGGGACCATCCGTGCCGCTTAGGTGATCAGAGCAACGTTTTACCAAATCCGGCTTAGAAACACAAGGATCCATATATATTTCATTATCCCAATAGAGCACGCGGACTTCTACATATAATCAACACCTCACTCCACCAGGATTCGAACCCACGATCTTATAATTGTGACCAAGGAACGCTACCTATGGGCCACCAGGACACTATAAGCAGTCCTAGACTCTGTTATATTTCACACAAAGCTTGTTCAACGAGCTTATGGCGCTGTGAACCACTATAGGGACCACCCGTGCCGCTTAGGTGATCAGAGCAACGTTTTACCAAATGCGGCTTCGAAACACTAGGATCCATATATATTTCATTAGCCCAATAAAGCACGCGGACTTCTACATATAATCAACACCTCACCCCACCAGGATTTGAAGCCACGATCTTATAATTGTAACCGGGGAGCGCTACCTCTGGGCCACCAGGACAATAAAAGCAGTCCTAGACTCTGCTATATTTCACACAAAGCCTGTTCAACGAGCTTAGGTCGCCGTGAACCTCTAATGGGGACCATCCGTGCCGCTTAGGTGATCAGAGCAAAGTTTTTCCAAATCCGGCTTCAAAACACAAGGATCCATATATATTTCATTAGCCCAATAGAGCACGTGGACTTCTACATATGTAATCAACACCTCACCCTCCAGGATTCGAACCCACCATCTTCTAATTGTGACTCAGTATGCTACCTCTGGGCAACCAGGACAATAAAAGCAGTCCTAGACTCTACTATATTTCACACAAAGACTGTTCAACGACCTTATGGCGCCATGAACCTCTACTAGGGACCACCCGTGTCGCTTAGGTGATCAGAGCAACATTTTACCAAATCCGGCTTGGAAACACGAGGATCCATATATATTTCATTAGCCCAATAAATCACTCGGACTTCTACATATAATCAACACCTCACCCTACCAGGATTCAAACCCAGCGATCTTCTAATTGTGACCGAACGCTACTGGGACACCAGGACAATAAAAGCAGTCCCATGACCTCTAAGAGTGTCATACACAAAGCCTGTCTAACGAGCTTTTATGGCGCTGTGAACCCTAATGGGGACCATCCGCGTCAGCTTTTTAGGGGTGATCAGAGCAACGGGGTTTTACCATATCCATTTAGAAACACAAGGATCCATATATATTTCATTATCCCAATAGAGCACGCGGACTTCTACATATAATCAACACCTCACTCCACCAGGATTCGCACCCACGATCTTATAATTGTGACCGAGGAACGCTACCTATGGGCCACCAGGACACTATAAGCAGTCCTAGACTCTGTTATATTTCACACAAAGCCTGTTCAATGAGCTTATGGCGCTGTGAACCACTATAGGGGACCACCCGTGCTGCTTAGGTGATCAGAGCAACGTTTTACCAAATGTAAGCCAAAACACTAGGGATCCATATATATTTCATTAGCCCAACAGCACGCTGGACTTCTACATATAATCAACACCTCACCCCACCAGGATTTGAAGCCACGATCTTATAATTGCAAACTGGGGAGCGCCACTCTGGGCCACCAGGACAATAAAAGCAGTCCTAGACTCTGCTATATTTCACACAAAGCCTGTTCAACGAGCTTAGGTCGCCGTATACCTCTAATGGGGACCACCCGTGCCGCTTAAGTGATCAGGGCAACGTTTTACCAAATGCGGCTTCGAAACACGAGGATCCATATATATTTCATTTGCCCAATAAAGCAAGCGGCTTCTACATATAATCAACACCTCACCCCTCCAGGATTCGAACCCACGATCTTCTAATTGTGACCGGGGAACGCTAACTCTGGGCCACCAGGACAATAAAAGCAGTCCTAGACTCTGCTATATTTCACAAAAAGCCTGTTCAACGAGCTTATGGCGCTGTGAACATCTAATGGGGACCATCCGTGCCGCTTTGGTGATCAGAGCAAAGTTTTTCCAAATCCGGCTTCAAAACACAAGGATCCATATATATTTCATTAGCCCAATAGAGCACGCGGACTTCTACATATAATCAACACCTCACTCCACCAGGATTCGAACCCACGATCTTATAATTGTGACCGAGGAACGCTACCTATGGGCCAACAGGACACTAAAAGCAGGCCTAGACTCTGTTATTTTTCACAGAAAGCCTGTTCAACGAGCTTATGGCGCTGTGAACCACTATAGAGGACCACCCGTGCCGCTTAGGTGATCAGAGCAACGTTTTACCAAATGCGGCTTCGAAACACGAGGATCCATATATATTTCATTTGCCCAATAAAGCAAGCGGCTTCTACATATAATCAACACCTCACCCCTCCAGGATTCGAACCCACGATCTTCTAATTGTGACCGGGGAACGCTAACTCTGGGCCACCAGGACAATAAAAGCAGTCCTAGACTCTGCTATATTTCACAAAAGGCCTGTTCAACGAGCTTATGGCGCTGTGAACATCTAATGGGGACCATCCGTGCCGCTTAGGTGATCAGAGCAAAGTTTTTCCAAATCCGGCTTCAAAACACAAGGATCCATATATATTTCATTAGCCCAATAGAGCACGCGGACTTCTACATATAATCAACCTCACTCCACCAGGATTCGAACCCACGATCTTATAATTGTGACCGAGGAACGCTACCTATGGGCCACCAGGACACTAAAAGCAGTCCTAGACTCTGTTATTTTTCACACAAAGCCTGTTCA
>NW_024743156.1:0-20339 GCF_018991925.1 Homarus americanus | reverse complement strand
CCTCAATCCCCTAACGGTGCCGTTTGTATATTAAGAAATACCGAAGCCATACAGTACAACACCAGCGAATATGAAGTATCACTGTAACCGGCAACTGTTACTCACTCATACCTACATACATATATAGAGTCTTTACAGAATGATAGCAGACACGAGGAAGACGAACAACAAGAGGAGAAGAGTTAGAAGAAATCAACTTCAAGCTAAGAAGAAGAATACCAAGACATTTCCTCCAAACAAGAAAACAACACAGACAATCAAGCCGACCAAACACTGAGAAACCATGGCGGAACCCAATATGCACCGGACGCTTGACCTGACTCTGTCCTGCCGCATCCAGGCGAGTTGCTGCTTAAAGTCCCTCACGCAAGCGCTGTTTAGCCACTGCACCTATTCTATCCTCCTAAAATTCACTTCAATCCCCCCTGCCACTAGCATGTTATGTATGTATGTATGTATGTATGTATGTATGAATGAATGATAACTGCAACTTTGCGTATTAAAACTCATTACTCTTACCGAAGTAATATAGTGCGTGGTTATGTTATGTCATGTTAGGATAGATTATAAACTACATTGGGTTACATTTCGTGAGGTTCGGTGACGCTACAGGAAGTTAGGTGAGGTACCTGGAGGTTAGGTGAATGTTGACTGACTGACTGACAATTATTAGGAAGTGGTTCCAACACGTTCACACACAACCTATACTCATACCACAAGTCCAGAATTAGAGAGGATCATGTTATTGGATATATTTTCAACGATTTACTCAGTGTCTAACCAACTCTTTAGCGATTTAAATGTGGACCTAAAATTAGGTCCGTATATTTGTTTGTCGTGGTGGTGGTGGTGGTGTGCGCCCGTCCATCAGGTTGATTAACCACCAAAACCATAAAGGGTGCGGCCCTGCCGTTTCAGGGCATACACCACATCCATGGCGGTGACGGTCTTCCTTTTTGCGTGCTCGGTGTAGGTGACGGCGTCACGGATGACGTTCTCCAGAAACACCTTGAGGACGCCGCGGGTCTCCTCGTAGATGAGGCCGGATATACGTTTAACACCTCCACGCCGAGCTAGACGACGAATGGCGGGCTTGGTGATACCCTGGATGTTGTCACGAAGCACCTTACGATGACGCTTGGCGCCACCCTTTCCAAGTCCCTTGCCTCCTTTGCCTCGTCCAGTCATGTTGTTGTGGTTGCTACTACAGGTGGTCCTGGTGTGGCTTCGCCCACGGTTTGGTGGGAGTAGGTGGCGTGCTGTGGACGCAGCGGTAGTATCGTTCATCCAAGGCCGTCCCTCCCTCTTGGAGGTGGGGCGTAGCTTGCGGATGACGCATGCGGCACTCGTGGCCAATGAGGTGGCCACTGAGGTGGAGAATGTCTGTATATAAGCCCGCCCGCCTGCCAGGCCGCCGACCTCGGCGACAGCAAAGCCAACCTCCAGAAGGAGGACCTCAAAAAAATATCTCTCCAAGCCATAGCCACCGAGACACCGGCTGATGCAGCATCATACTTCACAGACGGCTCGGTGGACCCAAAACATCACAGATCCGGAGCGGCCTTCTACACCCAAGGTCAGACCCTCAAATGGAGACTTTCCAACGACTGCTCCACCCTACAAACAGAACTGGTAGCAATCTCAAAGGCCCTACAACACGCTGCAACACAACACAACAAGTCCGTCATAATTCACACGGACTCGAAATCGGCCATGCAGGCGCTGCAACACAGTCAACCAAGAGACAACGTCCACATCATCACCTCGATCCTCGCACAGCTACAGGAATTCCAAAGCCAACACCGACCAGTCGTCTTACACTGGATTCCCAGTCATGTAGGGATCGGAGGAAACGACGTGGCAGACGAAGCAGCCAAGGCAGCTACACGTTCTAGTAGCGTACACATCCAGGTTCCAGCAAGTGTGCAACAGATCAAGAATCACCTCAGAAAGACTACCAAGCTCCACATCAAAAAGAGCTTCCTTCACGCACTCAACGCTGGTTCCCAATCAGCCAAATGGTACCTGGCGGCCACAAAAGGGGAACCACCTTTCGCAGACAAGAAAACTCCAAGACAAACCCAAGTCAGCCTTCACCGACTACGACTAGGGTACAAGTGCTCCTGGCAGATGATCGGAAACGACGTCATGGAATGCACCTACTGTCAGGAGCCAGCAGCCAACCCACTTGAACACTATCTCCTCGATTGCGAGGTCACACAAAGCCTCCGAGACAGAACTCAAATCTCCCAAGAAACACACACAACACCAGCGGCCACTCTAACCCGAAAGGCCCACACAGACCACACTCACCACCTACTCCGGGTGATCACACGATACCCACCACCCAGATAGCTTAGAAAGCATCCTCTCCCAGCAAGTGCGGACCCCAGTTCGGGGGGCGCGCCACTCCGAGGCTGACCACGTCCAAGAGTGGGGGCCGGTGGTAAGCGTCCACTGATCGGGGGTCCGCTCACACTTGCAACCTGCAGTATCCCTCCAATCTGCAGGTGGGACCACCTCCAATCCCAATCCGGTCTGGCTGCTCCTGGAGCTCCAGCCGGAACCACCAAACGGGCCGCCTATAGGCAAAGGCCCGTGTCGGACTACGGTCCGACAATCTATACAACAACAACAACCAGGCCGCCCGTATTTACTATTTCGTCGTCGAGATGGCCCGTACTAAACAGACTGCCCGCAAGTCCACTGGAGGCAAGGCTCCACGGAAGCAGCTTGCCACCAAGGCAGCTCGCAAGTCCGCCCCAGCCACCGGTGGTGTCAAGAAGCCCCATCGTTACAGGCCCGGAACCGTCGCCCTTCGTGAGATCCGTCGTTACCAGAAGAGCACAGAGCTACTCATCAGGAAGCTGCCCTTCCAGCGCCTGGTGCGTGAGATCGCCCAGGATTTCAAGACTGACCTGCGCTTCCAGTCGTCTGCCGTCATGGCTCTGCAGGAAGCCTCTGAGGCTTACCTGGTGGGTCTTTTCGAGGACACCAACCTGTGTGCCATTCACGCCAAGCGCGTTACCATCATGCCCAAGGACATCCAGCTGGCCCGGCGCATCCGCGGAGAGCGTGCTTAAGTCCTCTTCCTTGGGGAAAAAGAAAAAGCACAACAAAACCTACCAGACATCTATAACTCGGCCCTTCTCAGGGCCAAAGAACTGTTCTGAAGATAATTTTCATGACAATCGAAATGGTTGGTGGTAGGAGAGCGTTAATTTCGGTTACCCAAATCGCCTAACGGTAAGTTGGTAACATTCGTGCAGGCACGAATGTATAGTAGGTCATCAATTCGGGAGGTGGGTGGGTGCAACAAACAAGAGCTAGTAACAAATAAATGTATAAAGAATAAGTAAGTAAATAAATAAATAAAATAAAAGAAAATACAATAAAATAAAAGAAAATACAATAAAATACAATAAAATAAAATAAATTGTTTACATGAATTAGGCGTGCTGCAAACATGAAATGAAGCCCAAACACACTCCATGTATGTCACTTTGCAGTGGGTGTAAAAGTACTCCACGCAGAATTTATTTATTTATTTATTATGTTTCGATTTAGTCCGGTTTCTACGCCAATAGAGAATGCAGATTATTATAATTTTTTTTTTTTTTTATTTCCCTCTCAATATATCACTGTCGGTAACTGTCTCTTTAACATGTAACTGTGGCTCCGATGGAGCCGATTAAGTTGTAGTAGTGGGATGGCGTGTTTGTTGTGCACAAGTAACCTCTTACTTGGAAGAGGTGTACTTGGTGACAGCCTTGGTGCCCTCAGACACGGCATGCTTGGCCAGTTCACCGGGCAGCAAGAGTCGGACAGCTGTCTGGATTTCCCGACTTGTAATGGTGGAGCGTTTGTTGTAGTGCGCCAGGCGGGAAGCTTCGGCAGCGATGCGCTCGAAGATGTCGTTCACGAAAGAGTTCATGATGGACATAGCTTTGGAGGAGACTCCTGTGTCGGGGTGCACTTGCTTCAGTACCTTGTAGATGTAGATGCTGTAGCTTTCCTTCCTCCTGCGCTTCTTCTTCTTGTCACCCTTGGCAATGGCCTTCTGGGCCTTTCCAGCCTTCTTGGCAGCCTTTCCGGAAGTTTTGGGAGGCATGGCGGCACAGTTACTCGTGGCGCGGAGCGAGAGAATTGAAAACTGGCCCGACTAACTTTTCCTTATATACCGAGCGGGCCGCTCAGGATCAGACTGGCTGCAGCTACGGCTCTCTTACATTGGTTGGGTCCGCGAGACGGCCACCTGGCCTGATCCTGAGCTTGGTATAAAAGACCAAGGTGGCGGGCGGAAATTTAACTCCTATCACGAAAAGCAGCAGCAGCAACATGTCAGGACGCGGCAAGGGAGGCAAGGTGAAGGGCAAGTCAAAGTCCCGTTCTAGCAGGGCCGGACTCCAGTTCCCCGTGGGTAGGATCCACCGTCTCTTGCGTAAAGGCAACTATGCTGAGCGTGTTGGTGCAGGTGCACCTGTGTACCTTGCAGCCGTCATGGAGTACCTGGCAGCAGAAGTGCTCGAGCTGGCCGGTAACGCCGCCCGCGACAACAAGAAGACCCGCATTATCCCGCGTCATCTTCAGCTTGCCATTCGCAATGACGAGGAGCTGAACAAGCTCCTGTCTGGAGTCACCATTGCCCAAGGGGGTGTCCTTCCTAACATCCAAGCTGTGCTCCTCCCCAAGAAGACAGAGAAGAAATAAGAACCCAAGGTTCGTTCACACAAGACAACCTAACCAAACAGGCTCCTTTCGGAGCCACAGGATATCACTTAAAGAGAGAAATATACGACATCAACGTTTTGCAGGATAACACTCTATTTTACGTGTAATTAGCATAGTATTGTGGAAATAGAGTGAAATTGATTTAGAATGGTGTAGATGTGAAGGGCGGTTGTGGGGGCCTGGGGTGGGGGACTTAAACGGGACTTAGAAGGGCGCAAGAAGCAGCAGGAGCCAGGGAGGCGACCTTATTTTCACTCTGGTTCATTGACAGTACACATTTACCAGCAGCATACATTGGAGTCATATTGTAATTGTAGACTAATCAGTGTGGGCTAGCTAGCCAATTTGGGATAAACAGCAAGAATGTAATGTCCTCAATGAAGTAATGACATAGTTCAAGATACAATAAGTGAGGTGGCCTGAAGTCTTTGACAGTGTCACATTCAATAATATAGTGCTTTAAAGGTGTATCACAAAGTTTACATGCTGAGTGTTCCGGTATGGGTACAGCGTTACTAACTTGCCAGATGTGTCTGTATCCTAACCTAATTCTGGCCACGACTACATCACACAGGCAGGCAGGAGCAAGTTGTTTGGACACTATTCCTAGCCCCCTTGGTCCCTGTTCACCTACCTACTGTAGCAGTAAGTAGGTACCTGTTGTAAATCGAAAGGTTGCGAATTCGTATTCAGGGAAAGTTGTTGGAGCTTCTAAACTTGAACTGACACAATCCGAGGAGTGGTGACCCGAGGATCACAGACACTATCTCTCCCTTCCTAACCTCCTGCTCCTTCCTCTGTCCTCCCAAAATTGAACCATGCTATCGCAAAGGTAATAATACAGGTAGAGACAACAACATATTTTCCTATTGTCTTATTATATATTAATAACAGAAACGCTGCCGCCATCCTGGAGGCTTTACATTGTCTCACTGTTCATTCCCTCCACAATTCTTCCTCTTACTTCTTCTTCTTCTTCCACCAATACTTTATTAACGGTGTATGTAAGTTTCACCATGTTTTGCACTCCAGCGGTAGAGCAAAGTATATTTTGTTAGCAATAAACCAAAAGCATATTTTATGGCCTAATCATCACTACATAGAACACCACCCATAAAGCATGATACTAGTAGACCACAAACTGCTATAAACACCCAAAGCATATTTTATTGCCTAATCATCACTACATAGAACACCACCCATAAAGCATGATACTAGTAGACCACAAAAACTGCTATAAACACCCAAAGCATATTTTATTGCCTAATCATCACTACATAGAACACCACTCATAAAGCATGATACTATTAGACCACAAACTGCTATAAACCCCCAATAATATACTATACTAGTGACTATAATTGTGTTACCCAATATTATACGAAATAATACTATAAAACATAATAATAAACACACTAATAGTGTATATTAGTTGAATGCACAATCTGATGAGAAGTCAAAAAAAAAAAAAACAACATAACAATAACCTAGAAAGAGTGTAGAGTATTTTTGTGCAAACTATTATACTAGTAGATGGTCTAAGATAACTGTATGTGAAGGAAAAGGTGTGCTCTCCACTCAAACTTTCTTTTTATGAAATCTCCTACTCCCCAGCTGAGCGGTACGCCCAATGGGAAACAAAACGTGGCACATAACACGCCGCCCGCCAGCTCTGGCTCGGTGAATAGGAATCAGTAATCGGGCGGAGTATAAACAACACCGCCGCCAATGTGCTCCTCCCATCTCTGAGGAAATCTGGCGGGCAACTTAGTATTATATTAGCATGTAATAATAATAACAATAATAATAATAATAATACTACTACTACTACTAATAATAATAATAATAATAATATTAATAATAATAATATTAATAATAATAACATGCAATTTCATTTTATAACACATACTAACAAAATAGTGTATAGCCTACTATACTTAACTATAATAGGTTAGGTTGCGTAGGAGGATCTAAAAAGTACAGTAGTATACACACACACACACACACACACACACACACACACACACACACATACATATAGACAACAAACTAAATTAGAAACCACACGTCAGTGAAGTTATCAAATCCTCCAGTTTCTGTCTCCACCTCCTACGCCGACTCAAGTCCCTCGGTGTTCCTGCACACGAGCTCCTCAGTGTTTACACAACATTCATACTTCCCAAGCTCACCTATGCCTCCTCCACCTGGTCTTCCTCCCTAAATGCCACACAACGTAAACACCTAGAAAAAGTGCAAAAGAGGCCATGCAAGATTATTCTCTACCCTTCCTACTCCACATATCAAGAAGCGCTCAACACACTGACCCTTTAGACTCTCACTGACCATCACCACGACCTCATCTGCAAATTTGGTAAGAAGCTTCTACACCATCCCCGACACCGGCTCCTACTACCACCTGAGATCCCTAGTCCGAGAATTGCTCTTCGACACCACAACCGCATCCAGCCCATACGTGCACGAACTGATCGCTATAAGAACAGCCCAGTCCCAACCATTGTAAAAATTATCGATAACTTGTAATAAATCAGTGTACTCACTCCCAGTAAACACTACTCCTTGCACTGTCACTATGTTGAAATGAACTGTAGTTTGAGCTTTTCCCCAGCTAGTTATTATATGTCTTATTTGTGTCACTCATGTTACTTGTATATTATTTGTAATTCGTAACCCATTCCCCAAATATGTAACTGTATATTTTCAGCCTTCTGGCTGCCAAGCTCTTTCAATAAACCGTTAATTATTATTATTATTATTATTATTTATATGTTGGCCCATACCAACTCACTCCCCTGAACCCTCCTCCCCACCGGACTATCAACAAGTTCTTGCCATAAGGTACTATCTCATTTGGCAAAGGAATGGAACCAGTGATGAATAGTGGTGAACAGTGCTTAACTCAGTGAAAAACAACTCGGCAGTTGAGTCTTACCCAAGCTAGCTAACCACCTTCACACAGTGAGGTCCCAGGTACCCAGTTATACTTCCCCTGAGACTCCACGATAGAGAGGCCTGGGACCACACCTCACCCACTTGAATGAGTGAGTCATGTCGACCACGTGGTGTCCCCAAGATGCTACGACACCACGTAGTGAATGTTTTGCTACAGCATCATCATGTGAAGTTCCTCATAACACCATCTGTGAGGTAACTGCTACATCATCAGGCCCCTCATAACGCCATCTGTGAGGGAGTTACTACACTACGTGTCTGGTGTTTAACATCTCACCTTACATTATCTACGCGTGCAAACATCAATCTGTATGTTCACTGTGTGCTCCTTCACCTTTCTCTAATGAGGGCTTTTGTTAAACCACCAATGTATGATGTACTAAGTCATTTGTGTCCAATGTATACTTTCGAAAAGCCCTTGTTTGGGGAAGGTAGGAGAGAGTAGTCGTCATTATTGTCCAAGCCACATTATTTATGTCTATATATAAGTAATGTAGGCTGGTTTTTAAATACCTCAATCCCCTAACGGTGCCGTTTGTATATTAAGAAATACCGAAGCCATACAGTACAACACCAGCGAATATGAAGTATCACTGTAACCGGCAACTGTTACTCACTCATACCTACATACATATAGAGAGTCTTTACAGAATGATAGCAGACACGAGGAAGACGAACAACAAGAGGAGAAGAGTTAGAAGAAAATCAACTTCAAGCTAAGAAGAAGAATACCAAGACATTTCCTCCAAACAAGAAAACAACACACACAATCAAGCCGACCAAACACTGAGAAACCATGGCGGAACCCAACATGCACAGGACGCTTGACCTGACTCTATCCTGCCGCATCCAGGCGAGTTGCTGCTTAAAGTCCCTCACGCAAGCGCTGTTTAGCCACTGCACCTATTCTATCCTCCTAAAATTCACTTCAATCCCCCCCTGCCACTAGCATGTTATGTATGTATGTATGTATGTATGTATGTATGTATGTATGAATGAATGATAACTGCAACTTTGTGTATTAAAACTCATTACTCTTACCGAAGTAATATAGTGCGTGGTTATGTTATGTCATGTTAGGATAGATTATAAACTACATTGGGTTACATTTCGTGAGGTTCGGTGACGCTACAGGAAGTTAGGTGAGGTACCTGGAGGTTAGGTGAATGTTGACTGACTGACTGACAATTATTAGGAAGTGGTTCCAACACGTTCACACACAACCTATACTCATACCACAAGTCCAGAATTAGAGAGGATCATGTTATTGGATATATTTTCAACGATTTACTAAGTGTCTAACCAACTCTTTAGCGATTTAAATGTGGACCTAAAATTAGGTCCGTATATTTGTTTGTCGTGGTGGTGGTGGTGGTGGTGTGCGCCCGTCCATCAGGTTGATTAACCACCAAAACCATAAAGGGTGCGGCCCTGCCGTTTCAGGGCATACACCACATCCATGGCGGTGACGGTCTTCCTTTTTGCGTGCTCGGTGTAGGTGACGGCGTCACGGATGACGTTCTCCAGAAACACCTTGAGGACGCCGCGGGTCTCCTCGTAGATGAGGCCGGATATACGTTTAACACCTCCACGCCGAGCTAGACGACGAATGGCGGGCTTGGTGATACCCTGGATGTTGTCACGAAGCACCTTACGATGACGCTTGGCGCCACCCTTTCCAAGTCCCTTGCCTCCTTTGCCTCGTCCAGTCATGTTGTTGTGGTTGCTACTACAGATGGTCCTGGTGTGGCTTCGCCGAATCGAATCGAAATCGAAAAATGCTAGTGACAGGGGGGAAGGAGGTTCAGGAGAAGAATAAAGGGAGGAGTGAAGTGAATTTTAGGAGGAGAGAACAGATGCAGTGGCTAAACACCGCTTGCGTGAGGGATTATAAGATGGGGGCAGCAGCAACAACCCGGCTGGACGCGGCAGGGAGGCGACAAGACAAGGCCAGGCTAGCGTCAGGTCAAGCGTCAGGTCAAGCGTCAGGTCAGGCGTCAGGTGCGTGTTGGGTTGGGCAATGGATGTTCAGTGCTTGGTCGGTTTGATTGTGTTTTGGTTTCTTGTGTGGAGGGGATGTCTTGGTCTTCTTAGCTTGATGTCGATTTTCTTCTCTCTCTCCTTCTCTTCTTGCTCTCTTGAATTGTCCATTCGTTTGTGTTTGGGTCTTCTTGTTCGTCTTCCTCGTATTTTAAGTCCTCATAGGTGTGGAAGAATTCAGAGAGGGAGAGGTTGACCACGTGGGCTTCAGCACCACTGGCCGCGTGGGCTTCAGCACCACGGGCCACGTGGTGTTCTTGGTTCTGTGTGGTGGGCTGCTTCTGTTGAGTTTTCTTTTGTTGGTTTTTCTTTACTGCTGGTTTTTTCTTTTCTTGGGAGCGTACAGCAAGGAGGGCCTCTTTGTAGCTCAGTTTTTTTTCAAGACGAGCCTTGGCTACCCTGCATTCCTCCTTCCATCTGGGGCAGGTCCGGTCGGCGGAGGAGTGTGGGCCACCACAGGCAACGCATTTTTTCTCTGTGTTGGGGCAGGCCGTGTAGCGGTGTCCAGGGCTGCCACACATGGAGCAGGTGTCTTCCTGCGCCTCACACTTGTTTACAGTGTGTCCATAGTGCTGGCATTTGTAACACCGTTTCATCTGCGCCTACGTAAGCCCAGGAGAGGTGGCGCTGTGGACGCAGCCGAGTATTCTGTTCATATCCATGCCTCCTCTGAGGCAAGTGAGTTTTTGATGACGACAAGTGCACTGCACACGAGGTGGCCACTGAGGAGAACACCAGAGAGGGTGCCTGCCTGCCTGGTCACTGGTCAAGGTGGGGTGGAGCCCGCCAGAGGCCAAGGCTGCAGTGCACTGAGACGGTTAGATCTAGCCTTCCTCCCCTAGTGTGGGTGGGCTCTCCGGTGTTCAGGAGGCAGATCTCGGGTGTATCTTGAAAGGTGGTGTATAGGTGTAGGCCGTCTTCATTTGTGGGGCTTGCCGAGCTTAGGAAGGGATGATGTGCGTTGAAATCCCCTCCTATGAGTGTGGCGTGGTCGGCGGCCGAAGCAAATAATTGAGTAACTTCCAGTGAGCCCCTTGGGTTCTTGTAGATGTTGTGAACAGTTAATTCCCGTTCTTGGAGGGTTATTTTGACGGCCTGTGTCTCGATGTTTTCCCCACATGGAAATTGCTGCGTGACATCGGCGGAGGGTATGCTTGACTTGACCAAGATCATACATCCTCTTGTTGACGCCTGCGTGAAATGCCTCCTGTATGTCTTGTAACCGCTGAATTTGAAACAGTGGTGTTCTTGTAGAAGTGTTTCTTGTAGGAGTATGATGTCAAGCTTGTCCTTGGCTGCTGCTTCTTGTAGGCGGTGTTTCTTGTTTTTGATGCCCTGAGCATTCCATGTTAGGATGTTCAGGGTGCTGACGTTTTCCACCACTGTTTCATCGGGGACTTCTGGTGGTCCTCGATGGAGATGTCCAAGTTCGATTCCAACTGAATCAGGCCCATGTCTTCGTGTTCTGTGGTTTTTGCCTTCTGGGCCGTGGTTCGGTTCAGGGGAGTTGAAACGTCCAGTTTCTTTCTGGGAGCTGTCGGTATCTTGGGTTCTCTGGTGGCCTTCTTCGGTGTAGAGTGTACCTCGGCTGTTACTCGTGTGCGGACCGGCGTGGCTGCCTCCACTGAGGTGGCTGGAGCTGTGGCGACTTGCCCGAGGACGCTCCCCGTGAGTATTTGGAGCTGTGTGGGTTGGATCTTGTGGCCCAGTAGTCCGGCTAGGCCCTCCGCGAAGGTCGTCAGTACATTGGCTAGGTCTGATATGTGTATCATTCCTTCTGGTGCCTTGGTGTGTGCTTCTTTTGTCTTTCTCGTGGTTGTCGTTCTCTGCTGCTTGGGTGGCTGAGGTGTGGCTGTAGTGAGGCCAGGAAACTGGGCTGCACTTTGGGTGTTGACTGGCTGAGGAGGTTGTCTTTGTTGTTTGGGCCTTTGGGTTCCCCCCACGAAGGTACTTGGTGGGGCTGGTGTGTAGGCGGTGGGGGCCGGTCTTGCTGCTGGTCGGTTTGCCTGGACCCTCTTTATTCTCTCTGAGCATCCAGGATTCCAGGCGTGGTGTTTGCCCCCGCAGTTGGCACACTTGGGGGCAATTTTTTCCCCATTTTTCAACTTGGTGAGGCAGGAGTGTGTGCCGTGCTTCTGTGCGCAGACTGCGCAGATTTCCTTGTACATGCACCTTGTCTGATGGTGCCCGTATTTCTGGCATCTGAAGCACCGCAGGGGCTCTGGGACGAAGGGCCTCACTTCGTATATCCCCCAGGTTTTGAGGTCTATGGAGCTGGGGGGTGAGCCGTAGTGCGTTATGAGCACTTGTTTCGTGGTGGCCGTCTTGTCGGACAGGGGAGAGCATCTCTCGGCTTTTAGGATCTTCGTGTGGTTCTCCAGGGGTTCGAGAGGTAGTTCCTTTGGGTACCGGAGGACTACCGACTTCATCAGTTTCTGGGCGGGGTCTAGCTTGGTTGAAGTAATGGTGGTGGTGTTTTGTAGGTAAGTGTCGAGGGTGGTGGCGGAGTTCTTGTCTTTGGGGTGAACGATCATCTCCCCCTTTAGGTTGGGCCGCACTGAGAACTTGGCCAGTGGGTTTTGCTTTTCCATCTCTGTGACGGCGGCATATGTTGTTTTTGTGTCCGTTTTCGTGATCCGGAATTTTGGCAGTGTCGTTGGAGGTGAGCTGGTGGTGGTGATGGGTGCCTTGGGGGCTGCTTGACGGCAATCGTTTCCCGAAAAGGCACGTCGGCGTTTCTTATTTTCTACCTTCGTCCAGTTGTCCTCAGTAGCGGTAGCAGTGGTGGTGGTGGTGGAGGTAGTGGTGGTGGTGGAGTTGTTGGAGGTGGTGGCAGAGTTCCTACTTTTCAGGGCTTCGTTGAAGGCGCGTAACTGGTCTGCTTTCTGTGCTTCCCAGGACTATGCCTGAGCACCTATGACCAGAATTTGCAACTGGGTAAAATGGAAACTGAGCTACCACCCCTGGTACGGGCTGGCAGGTGACAGCCGGGTCTCTCGCCAAAAATTGTAGGAGTAGATGTTTCTACAGCTGCTGGTGAGATTCGAATCAGGGGTGCCTCCTCCACCTCGACCACAGAGTGCGAGGGCTGCCCGGTCGAATGCAGGCAAGCGAGGTCATCCGACACCTGCAAGCAGAAACACTCGCCAAGAACAACCAAGACACACGAGACAATGGTTACACTGTTCCTCCACCATGGAGCCCTCCACCAGCCACACTCAAATTCACCGACCTCGGCGACAGTAAAGCCAACCTCCAGAAGGAGGACCTCAAAAAAATATCTCTCCAAGCCATAGCCACCGAGACACCGGCTGATGCAGCATCATACTTCACAGACGGCTCGGTGGACCCAAAACATCACAGATCCGGAGCGGCCTTCTACACCCAAGGTCAGACCCTCAAATGGAGACTTTCCAACGACTGCTCCACCCTACAAACAGAACTGGTAGCAATCTCAAAGGCCCTACAACACGCTGCAACACAATACAACAAGTCCGTCATAATTCACACGGACTCGAAATCGGCCATGCAGGCGCTGCAACACAGTCAACCAAGAGACAACGTCCACATCATCACCTCGATCCTCGCACAGCTACAGGAATTCCAAAGCCAACACCGACCAGTCGTCTTACACTGGATTCCCAGTCATGTAGGGATCGGAGGAAATGACGTGGCAGACGAAACAGCCAAGGCAGCTACACGTTCTAGTAGCGTACACATCCAAGTTCCAGCAAGTGTGCAACAGATCAAGAATCACCTCAGAAAGACTACCAAGCTCCACATCAAAAAGAGCTTCCTTCACGCACTCAACGCTGGTTCCCAATCAGCCAAATGGTACCTGGCGGCCACAAAAGGGGAACCACCTTTCGCAGACAAGAAAACTCCAAGACAAACCCAAGTCAGCCTTCACCGACTACGCCTAGGGTACAAGTGCTCCTGGCAGATGATCGGAATGATGCTGGAATACTTCCACTTCTACTGTCAGGAGCCAGCAGCCAATCTACTTGAACACTATCTCGATTGGTGAGGTCACATTAAAGCCTTTGTAGAACCAAATTCTCAAATGACACACAACACCAGTGGCCACTCTAACCTGAAAGCCCACACATACCACATCATTACCTACCTGGTGATCACATTGATACCACCACCTAGATAGCGAAAGCATCTTCTCTATAAGTGCGGACTTTGAATTGGGGCGCACACTCCAGGCTGGGACCACGCCTGGAAGAGTGGGGCTGTGGTGTTGCCCACTGATCACCGGGCCACACTCTGCAAATCTGTATCTTCACCCGCAGGGACCACTCTTAACTTCTAATCCGGTTCATTGCTCCTGGAGCTCCAGCCGAAACCACCAAACGGGCCGCCTATAGGCAAAGGCCCGTGTCGGACTACGGTCCGACAATCTATACAACAACAACAACAACCGGGCCGCCCGTATTGACTATTTCGTCGTCGAGATGGCCCGTACTAAACAGACTGCCCGCAAGTCCACTGGAGGCAAGGCTCCACGGAAGCAGCTTGCCACCAAGGCAGCTCGCAAGTCCGCCCCAGCCACCGGTGGTGTCAAGAAGCCCTATCGTTACAGGCCCGGAACCGTCGCCCTTCGTGAGATCCGTCGTTACCAGAAGAGCACAGAGCTACTCATCAGGAAGCTGCCCTTCCAGCGCCTGGTGCGTGAGATCGCCCAGGATTTCAAGACTGACCTGCGCTTCCAGTCGTCTGCCGTCATGGCTCTGCAGGAAGCCTCTGAGGCTTACCTGGTGGGTCTTTTCGAGGACACCAACCTGGGTGCCATTCACGCCAAGCGCGTTACCATCATGCCCAAGGACATCCAGCTGGCCCGGCGCATCCGCGGAGAGCGTGCTTAAGTCCTCTTCCTTGGGGAAAAACAAAAAGCACAACAAAACCTACCAGACATCTATAACTCGGCCCTTCTCAGGGCCAAAGAACTGTTCTGAAGATAATTTTCATGACAATCGAAATGGTTGGTGGTAGGAGAGCGTTAATTTCGGTTACCCAAATCGCCTAACGGTAAGTTGGTAACAGTCGTGCAGGCACGAATGTATAGTAGGTCATCAATTCGGGAGGTGGGTGGGTGAAAAAAACAAGAGCTAGTAACAAATTAATATATAAAGAATAAGTAAGTAAATAAATAACTAAAATAAAAGAAAATTCAATAAAATAAAATAAAATGAATTGTTTACATGAAATAGGCGTGCTGCAAACAAGAAATGAAACCCAAACACACTCCATGTATGTCACTTTGCAGTGGGTGTAAAAGTACTCCACGCAGAATTTATTTATTTATTTATAATGTTTCGATTTAGTCCTGTTTCTACGCCAACAGAGAATGCAGATTATTATAATTTTTTTTTATTTATTTCCCTCTCAATATATCACTGTCGGTAACTGTCTCTTTAACATGTAACTGTGGCTCCGATGGAGCCGATTATGTTGTAGTAGTGGGATGGCGTGTTTGTTGTGCACAAGTAACCTCTTACTTGGAAGAGGTGTACTTGGTGACAGCCTTGGTGCCCTCAGACACGGCATGCTTGGCCAGTTCACCGGGCAGCAAGAGTCGGACAGCTGTCTGGATTTCCCGACTTGTAATGGTGGAGCGTTTGTTGTAGTGCGCCAGGCGGGAAGCCTCGGCAGCGATGCGCTCGAAGATGTCGTTCACGAAAGAGTTCATGATGGACATAGCTTTGGAGGAGACTCCTGTGTCGGGGTGCACTTGCTTCAGTACCTTGTAGATGGAGATGCTGTAGCTTTCCTTCCTCCTGCGCTTCTTCTTCTTGTCACCCTTGGCAATGGCCTTCTGGGCCTTTCCAGCCTTCTTGGCAGCCTTTCCGGAAGTTTTGGGAGGCATGGCGGCACAGTTACTCGTGGCGCGGAGCGAGAGAATTGAAAACTGGCCCGACTAACTTTTCCTTATATACCGAGCGGGCCGCTCAGGATCAGACTGGCTGCAGCTACGGCTCTCTTACATTGGTTGGGTCCGCGAGACGGCCACCTGGCCTGATCCTGAGCTTGGTATAAAAGACCAAGGTGGCGGGCGGAAATTTAACTCCTATCACGAAAAGCAGCAGCAGCAACATGTCAGGACGCGGCAAGGGAGGCAAAGTGAAGGGCAAATCAAAGTCCCGTTCTAGCAGGGCCGGACTCCAGTTCCCCGTGGGTAGAATCCACCATCTCTTGCGTAAGGGCAACTATGCTGAGCGCGTTGGTGCAGGTGCCCCTGTGTACCTTGCAGCCGTCATGGAGTACCTGGCAGCAGAAGTGCTCGAGCTGGCCGGTAACGCCGCCCGCGACAACAAGAAGACCCGCATTATCCCACGTCATCTTCAGCTTGCCATTCGCAATGACGAGGAGCTGAACAAGCTCCTGTCTGGAGTCACCATTGCCCAAGGGGGTGTCCTTCCTAACATCCAAGCTGTGCTCCTCCTCAAGAAGACAGAGAAGAAATAAGAACCCAAGGTTCGTTCACACAAGACAACCTAACCAAACAGGCTCCTTTCGGAGCCACAGGATATCACTTAAAGAGAGAAATATACGACATCAACGTTTTGCAGGATAACACTCTGTGCAAATTGAGTGAAATTGATTTTGAATGGTGTAGATGTGAAGGGCGGTTGTGGGGGACTTAAACGGGACTTAGAAGGGCGCAGAAGCAGAAGCAGAAGCAGAAGCAGCAGCAGCAGCAGCAAGGGAGGCGACCTTATTTTCACTCTGGTTCATTGACAGTACACATTTACCAGCAGCATACATTGGAGTCATATTCTAACTGTTGACTAATCAGTGTGTGGGCTAGCCAATTTGGGATAAACAGCAAGAATGTAATGTCCTCAATGAAGTAATGACATAGTTCAAGATGTCTTTGACAGTGTCACATTCAATAATATAGTGCTTTAAAGGTGTATCACAAAGTTTACATGCTGAGTGTTCCGGTATGGGTACAGCGTTACTAACTAGCCAGATGTGTCTGTATCCTAACCTAATTCTGGCCACGACTACATCACACAGGCAAGTTGTTTGGACACTCTTCCTAGCCCCCTTGGTCCCTGTTCACCTACCTACTGTAGCAGTAAGTAGGTACCTGTTGTAAATCGAAAGGTTGCCAATTCGTAATCAGGGAAAGTTGATTGAGCTTCTAAACTTGAACTGACATAATCCGAGGAGTGGTGATCCGAGGATCACAGACACTATCTCTCCCACTACAAATCCCTTCCTAACCTCCTGCTCCTTCCTCTGTCCTCCCCAAATTTAACCATGCTATCGCAAAGGTAATAATACAGGTAGAGACAACAACATATTTTCCTATTGTCTTATTATATATTAATAACAGAACCGCTGCCGCCATCCCGGAGGCTATACATTGTCTCACTGTTCATTACCTCCACAATTCTTCCTCTTACTTCTTCTTCCATCAATACTTTATTAACGGTGTATGTAAGTTTCACCATGTATTGCACTACAGCGGTAGAGCAAAGTATATTTTGTTAGCAATAAACCAAAAGCATATTTTATGGCCTAATCATCACTACATAGAACACCACCCATAAAGCATGATACTATTAGACCACAAACTGCTATAAACCCCAATAATATAATAGACTATACTAGTGACTATAATTGTGTTACCCAATATTTTACGAAATAATACTATAAAACATAATAATAAACACACTATTAGTGTATATTAGTTGAATGCACAATCTGATGAGAAGTAAAAAAAAAAACAACAACATAACAATAACCTATAAAGAGTGTAGAGTATTTTTGTGCAAACTATTATACTAGTAGATGGTCTAAGATAACTGTATGTGAAGGAAAAGGTGTGCTCTCCACTCAAACTTTCTTTTTATGAAATCTCCAACTCCCCAGCTGAGCGGTACGCCCAATGGGAAACAAAACGTGGCACATAACACGCCGCCCGCCAGCTCTGGCTCGGTGAATAGGAATCAGTAATCGGGCGGAGTATAAACAACACCGCCGCCAATGTGCTCCTCCCATCTCTGAGGAAATCTGGTGGGCAACTTAGTATTATATTAGTATGTAATAATAATAACAATAATAAAAATAATAATAATAATAATAATAATACTAATAATAATAAGAATAATAATAATATTAATAATAATAATATTAATAATAATAACATGCAATTACATTTTATAACACATACTAACAAAATAGTGTATAGCCTACTATACTTAACTATAATAGGTTAGGTTGCGTAGGAGGATCTAAAAAGTACAGTAGTATATACACACACACACACACATACATATAGACAACAAACTAAATTAGAAACCACACGCCAGTGAAGTTATCAAATCCTCCAGTTTCCGTCTCCACCTCCTACGCCGACTCAAGTCCCTCGGTGTTCCTGCACACGAGCTCCTCAGTGTTTACACAACATTCATACTTCCCAAGCTCACCTGGTCTTCTTCCCTAAATGCCACACAACGTAAACACCTAGAAAAAGTGCAAAAGAGGCCATGCAAGATTATTCTCTACCCTTCCTACTCCACATATCAAGAAGCGCTCAACACACTGACCGACCCCTTTAGACCTCACTGACCATCACCACGACCTCATCTGCAAATTTGGTAAGAAGCTTCTACACCATCCCCGACACCGGCTCACTACCACCTGAGATCCCTAGTCCGGAGAATTGCTCTCACACCACAACCGCATCCAGCCCATAATGCAAGTACCTAACTGATCTCTATAAGAACAGCCCAGTCCCAACCATTGTAAAAATTATCAGATAACTTGTAATAAATCAGTGTACCTACTCCCAGTAAACACTACTCCCTGCACTGTCACTACTATGTTGAAATGAACTGTAGTTTGAGTTTCCCCAGCTAGTTATTATATGTCTTATTTGTGTCACTCATGTTACTTGTATATTATTTGTAATTCGTAACCCATTCCCCAAATATGTAACTGTATATTTTCAGCCTTCTGGCTGCCAAGCACTTTCAATAAACCGTTAATTATTATTATTATTATTATTATTATTTATATGTTGGCCCATACCAACTCACTCCCCTGAACCCTCCTCCCCACCGGACTATCAACAAGTTCTTGCCATAAGGTACTACCTCATTTGGCAAAGGAATGGAACCAGTGATGAATAGTGGTGAACAGTGCTTAACTCAGTGAAAAACAACTCGGCAGTTGAGTCTTACCCAAGCTAGCTAACCACCTTCACACAGTGAGGTCCCAGGTACCCGGTTATACTTCCCCTGAGACTCCACGATAGAGAGGCCTGGGACCACACCTCACCCACCTGAATGAGTGAGTCATGTGGACCACGTGGTGTCCCCAAGATGCTACGACACCACGTAGTGAATGTTTTGCTACAGCATCATCATGTGAAGTTCCTCATAACACCATCTGTGAGGTAACTGCTACATCATCAGGCCCCTCATAACGCCATCTGTGAGGGAGTTACTACACTACGTGTCTGGTGTTCAACACCTCACCTTACATGATCTATGCGTGCAAACATTAATCTGTATGTTCACTGTGTGCTCCTTCACCTTTCTCTAATGAGGGCTTTTGTTAAACCACCAATGTATGTACTAAGTCAATTGTGTCCAATGTATACTTTCGAAAAGCCCTTGTTTGGGTTAGGTAGGAGAGAGTAGTCGTCATTATTGTCCAAGCCACATTATTTATTTCTATATATAAGTAATGTAGGCTGGTTTTTAAATACCTCAATCCCCTAACGGTGCCGTTTGTATATTAAGAAATACCGAAGCCATACAGTACAACACCAGCGAATATGAAGTATCACTGTAACCGGCAACTGTTACTCACTCATACCTACATACATATATAGAGTCTTTACAGAATGATAGCAGACACGGGGAAGACGAACAACAAGAGGAGAAGAGATAGAAGAAAATCAACTTCAAGCTAAGAAGAAGAATACCAAGACATTTCCTCCAAACAAGAAAACAACACACACACAATCAAGCCGACCAAACACTGAGAAACCATGGCGGAACCCAACATGCACCGGACGCTTGACCTGACTCTATCCTGCCGCATCCAGGCGAGTTGCTGCTTAAAGTCCCTCACGCAAGCGCTGTTTAGCCACTGCACCTATTCTATCCTCCTAAAATTCACTTCAATCCCCCCTGCCACTAGCATGTTATGTATGTATGTATGTATGTATGTATGAATGAATGCTAACTGCAACTTTGCGTATTAAAACTCATTACTCTTACCGAAGTAATATAGTGCGTGGTTATGTTATGTCATGTTAGGATAGATTATAAACTACATTGGGTTACATTTCGTGAGGTTCGGTGACGCTACAGGAAGTTAGGTGAGGTACCTGGAGGTTAGGTGAATGTTGACTGACTGACTGACAATTATTAGGAAGTGGTTCCAACACGTTCACACACAACCTATACTCATACCACAAGTCCAGAATTAGAGAGGATCATGTGATTGGATATATTTTCAACGATTTACTCAGTGTCTAACCACCTCTTTAGCGATTTAAATGTGGACCTAAAATTAGGTCCGTATATTTGTTTGTCGTGGTGGTGGTGGTGGTGTGCGCCCGTCCATCA
>NW_024743155.1:0-13562 GCF_018991925.1 Homarus americanus | reverse complement strand
TCGTCCAGGGTATCATTTAGATCCCTGTGAGACATGCCGACTGCTTCTGTACTCTATCCGTGCAAAAGACCGGGTCAGCCCCTCGCAATCTATGCACAGAATTCTACAGTAAGTCACAAGAAATACTGTATAAGGTGAATGCGTGTGTGTGTCTGGCGGGAGGGGAGAGACTTGGCGCGCTGCCAGACGTAGGAGCGGGTGGGCAGCGTCCAGCGCTGGCTCAGTCACCCTCAGGCCAGAGACTGGACAGCACGTACTGTCGGGCCGCTCCCTTAGTCATCTGACCGCAACTTGCACAGACAATTATGATTAAAATACACAGCACAGCACTTCACAGCACAGCACTGTACACAGCATAGCACTTCACAACACTGTAAGTCTAGAGGCTTGTAGTAGTCTTGTTGTCGGCTGAAGTGAAGACGCCATTAACAGAGTCCGGGGGAAGGCTTGGTCCACTGTATCTCACTGAGAAATAATCACTGCGCCATCTAGCGTATTGCCAGATACCCAAAGAATGTTCTATACTACTGAGGGTATATACAAACACTTGTTGTCTTTAAAAGTAGGTTCTATTCTCGTACGGGAGATATTTACAAACAGTAGGACGCAGAAGCCCGTGGTCACGCCACCAGAACTCGGTCTTGACTATTACATCCCTCTATGTATTACTATGCGCTGGCCTGTACAGATGCCAGCATTCACAAGCTGAATACATAAAGTATAAATGTGATAATTTATATACATAACATGGTGCACAATAAATAGAATATTACATAGAATTAATACATGTTCTGCAATACTTTACTATACATAATTAATAAGAGTAATATAATAATATAGAGCTGAAGGTACTACTTTGTGTCATCATCACCTTGAGACTCAGTATATATCACATCGCTAAATGATCTCAGGCCGTAATAAGCGTTAGTGCTCGCCAGACAAATGACTTGGTCCTTTGACACCGGAAATTAATTCAACACAAACACCAACATTCACGAAAGGAAAATGAATCTTTAGGGCATTGCATGATAATCCCTGATCTGATGGTTAGTACCTGTCAAACACTGATCTGAGGGGTAATAAGTGATCTGATAGAACGAGTAGACGTTAGTATTGTTTTATCAACTTTTTTTCTTACTATAGACATAAAACTATTCCCTAAAACGTCCGTGGAAGAAAAAAACGAAAGTGAACAAAACAGCACAATGGAGAGCTTTTTTGTAGGGGGGGGGGGGTCTGCTGCCTTGGCTTTGAACTGTTTCAAGTCACTGATGGGAGAGGAAATTCATTCAGGAAGAGAAGTTCACTTTTCAGCTGTCGAAAAAAATGGTTGGGAAAATCTTTGTTTCTATGTATGTCGCTTCTGGCCATTTTCTCTGCACGCTGGCTACTTGACGCCTATTGTACACAACAACAGTTCTGAGAAACATCAAAATAATAAACGGGGAAATACAGACCAAAAAGCCTTAAATTAAACTTCAGTAATTATCATTGGTGAATTTATGAAGTAAAGAACATGATGGAGTAAAGTTCTTATAAACGTAAAATAAAACACGAAATTTTTATCAACAAATCTATTAATATAAATAAGAAGGGTTCCACAAGTCCTTCATAACGGAATGTAATGTTATGAAGTCACTGAACCTCACAAACACGCGTCATCAACAACACTGAATCGTTTACGGAAATTTTGTATGGGAATTATGGTTCTGTTGGAGTTATAAATTGTAGTGCTCCCGGAGGTAGGATATAGTGGAGACGGGATGATCACTGATAGAATTAATACAAAAGTAAAAAATATAGTACATAAGAAAGCCTCGGGAAGCAACACTAGTGAGGATAGTAAAAGAAACAGCGACAACAGCAATAAATAAGTGGAAAAGGTAAAATAAAAAATACAATAAAATGAGTAAATAAAAAGAAACATCGAGGGAGAATAGTAAGAGAGTAAAACTCTTTTGACATACTCATAAGGACTTCTTGGGAGGTTTCAGGACATCAAAGGCAAAAATGACAACCTCAGCAGACTCGCTCACGGAAGATGATTAAACATGAGAGGCACGGAAGATAATCCCCGTCGACTGAGCCTCTGAGAAGCCACACTGGTTGTCTGAGAGAATGATGAAGGGAACCAAGATGAGAAACGGTCAAGAGACGTATTCAAAACTTTAAATTAAAACCAATAACAGTTGTACACTGGTGGAGGGATCAGTGGGCTGCGGCTGATTGAACTACAGTATTGTTTGACTCTAAAGAAAAGGAGAACTTTGAGTTTTAAGACTGAACCTCAATGGCGAACTCGTGACTGACACAAAGAAACTGATACCTTTACAAATCTACTCTCGAGATACCATCTCAATCAACGCACCTTTCGATCTTCTTGTCCTGAATGATCTCGTGGAATTGACAGGAAGGAAAAAGACACTCGACCTTTGTCTGAACATAAGTAAAAGAATCGAGGTGGTGAGGGTTATGGGGGAAAGAGTCGGTTTCTCATCACAAAAAAAACATGGGTTACATCCACTAATTCAGAGGGAGAGTCATGTCAGTATTTATCATTCGTTTTGTCTTCGAGGAAGGAAAAAAAATTAAAGTGGGTCCCACATGTATGACTGGCAGTTAGGGAAAGTGTGGACACAGCACACTGTATACTAAAACTTCAGTACACAATGATACTGACATGCAGGGAGGCGGCAACAGTGCTGGAGGATAGAGTAATGTATTTCAACACTCCTGGATATATTTCAGTCTAGCGCCAGACCTCACGAGACACTGTTTAGTGGTTTAGGTCAGGTGAAAGATGTAGCTCATATATCACTGGCCCGAAGGACCTGACCCCGAAACATCACTCAGGACCAAGAGCGAGGTTTTCAAGAAGCTACAGTACTAGACATTGCTGCTACTCGTCGTCAGAAACATATAGACGAATAGAAAATATTAGTAAACTAACTTAGTGACTGTCGTGTCCTCAGAAAATCTAAAACAAACATAACAAGTATATATATATATATATATATATATATATATATATATATATATATATATATATATATATATATATATATATATATATATATATATATATATATATATATATATATTGAGAACCACAAGGAAAGAAGAAAACACGAAGTTCCCAAGCGCTTTCGTGTAATTCACATCTTCAGCGCTTGGGAACTTCGTGTTTTCTTCTTTCCTTGTGGTTATCAGCATATACCTGGATCACGCGCAACTACAGTGATTTACTTGCATATATATACATATATATTTTTTTTTAATAACAGCAAATGCTAACTTACTCCCTGTTTAAATATACTAAACGATTCTGTGAATAGTAGCGTTTTGTCTTAATGTTCTCAGGGTTGACGTGAGATGCACAATAAACTGAACAATGAGGAAAACATAAAACTACCAAATTTCTAGGTTTATACATAGACGAGAATCTAAGGCGGAGGAAGGAAAGTGCCCTTTACATCCATCAAAGGCTTAATAGTGTGTGTGACAGAAACATGTCGGTCTACTGTTCAAAACTAGTCTCCAGAGGACACCCGGCAGAGGTAATGTACTGTGTCTCCGATAGTAGTGGCACACAAGAGACCTATCACAGTACACACCTCACCTCACCAATACTCAGTTTTACATAAACACCGTTGGTCCCCACAACCATACTGTATATACGAGTACAAGGGGTGACGCGAGATGTGTGCTGTACACAACCCCGGGGCGAGCATCTTGTGAAACATAAGAACACAAGAAGGGAGGAAACTGCAGCGGGCCTATTGGCACATACTGGGCAGTCCCATTTACATCCAACCCCTATTGCACATATATCCATCCAACCTATGTTTGAAGCTATCCACGTATTCGAGTTAATGATGATATTTGGTAACTTGTTCCACTCGTCCACCACTCTATTTCCAAACCAATGTTTACCTATTTCGCGCCTAAATCTAAATTTGTCGAATTTAAGACCATTGTTAAGAGTTCGCTCCTGGTTGGATAGTTTGAGTACCTTTGTAATGTCCACCTTTGTTCAGTCTTGACTTCCACTTATACACCTCTATCATATCCCCCCTCACTCTACGTCTCTCGAGGGAGTGCAAATTTAGAGGCTTTAACCTGACTCTGTACTCAAGGCTCCTAATGCCCGGGATTAGTCTTGTCATTCTCCTCTGAATTCTTTCAAAGGATTCTATATCCATTCTGTAATAAGGTGACCAGAAAAAATTGCGTGATCCAAGTGAGGTCTCACAAACGCAAGATATAGTTTTAGGATGACCTCGCTAATCTTGTAACTAACACTCCTTTGTATGAATCCAAATACTTTATTAGCCTTGTTTCGAGCAAATACACATTGTTTACTTGGCGTAAGATTCCTACTTACCATTACTCCTAATTATTTCTTGCAATCAGATTTCTCAATAACATCGTTATTCATAATTATGGTATCTGGTTTCCCTGTTTACATCTCCTATACTGAGTACTTTACATTTGTCCACATTGAATTTCATCTGCCATTTTTCAGACCATTCGAAAAATTTGTTTAGAGCTTCCTGTAGTTTTGCGGAGTCCTCGTCAGATTTAATTACACACCCTATTTTAGTGTCATCAGCAAATTTACTTATGTTGCTGTCTACAGTACGCAGATATCTATGTCGTTTATGTAGAGAATAAATAATAATGGTCCAAGTACCGAGCCTTGGGGAACTCCACTAGTGACGTTGCTCCAATCGGATTTAGTGCCGTTAATGCTCACTCGCTGTTTCCTGTCCTGTAACCACGCCCTAATCAATTTTAGAATATCTCCTTTAATGCCATGAGCCTCCACTTTTCTTATTAGTCTTTCGTGTTATTATTATAACACAGCATATTAGAAATATGCTTCAAGCTATGTACAATGATTTACCAACAAATAATGACTGACGACAACAATGAAAATAACAAGTACAGAAGAAAAATAAAGGGGTAAAATAATCAGGGGAAACATAAATAAATGAAAATCAGATAATGGCCAGTGTACTGTACGTGATTGTATAAAATCATTAAATGAATCAAATGTTACTATTGACGTGATCAACTCGCCTAAAGCTCTGATAAAACATTAGTCAAATAATTACCTTGAAAATAGTTAGCCAAATATTTTGAAGTCAGAAAATAACATTGTTAGCATCAGTGACGGAACATCCAGTGATAAAACTACACACCTGCAGTATTAAATTTTTAAAACCAGCATTGAAAAAAAAAAGTTAATAGAATCTGTATTGCGAAAAGTCCATATTAACGACTTGCTTCTATTAAAAGCTTGCCAATTAAAACGGTGATTACATTTTTCTGATGGTAATTTCATACACTATTACACAGATTTAATTAAGAATATCATATACACAAGTGTTGATATTAGAACCTCCTGTGACCGAGCGCTGCCATAGTGGCCAGCTGTCTAAGATCACTACCATAGTGTCCACACTGTGTACCATCACTACCATAGTGTCCACTCTGTGTACCATCACTACCATAGCGTCCACACTGTGTACCATCACTACCATCGTGTCCACACTGTCTACCATCACTACCATAGTGTCTACACTGTGTACCATCACTACCATCGTGTCCATACTGTCTACCATCACTACCATAGTGTCTACACTGTGTACCATCACTACCATAGTGTCCACACTGTGTACCATCACTACCATCGTGTCCATACTGTCTACCATCACTACCATAGTGTCCACACTGTGTACCATCACTACCATCGTGTCCACACTGTGTACCATCACTACCATCGTGTCCACACTGTGTACCATCACTACCATAGTGTCTACACTGTGTACCATCACTACCATCGTGTCCACACTGTGTACCATCACTACCATCGTGTCCACACTGTGTACCATCACTACCATCGTGTCCACACTGTGTACCATCACTACCACAGTGTCCACACTGTGTACCATCACTACCATCGTGTCCATACTGTCTACCATCACTACCATAGTGTCCACACTGTGTACCATCACTACCATCGTGTCCATACTGTCTACCATCACTACCATAGTGTCCACACTGTGTACTATCACTACCATAGTGTCCACACTGTGTACCATCACTACCATAGTGTCCACACTGTGTACCAACACTACCATAGTGTCCACACTGTGTACCATCACTACCATAGTGTCCACACTGTGTACCATCATTACCATAGTGTCCACACTGTGTACCATCACTGTCATATTGTCCAGACTGTCTACCACCGCCACCATAGTGGCCAGACTGTCTACCATCATTATCAGAGTGGCCACACTGTCTACCACCACTACCATAGTTTCCAGACTGTCTACCATCATTATCAGTGGCCAGACTGTCTACCACCACTACCATAGTGTCCAGACTGTCTACCACCACTACCATAGTTTTCAGACTGTCTACCATCATTATCAGAGTGGCCAAACTGTCTACCACCACTACCATAGTGTCCAGACTGTCTACCACCACTACCATAGTGTCCAGACTGTCTACCACCACTACCATAGTTTCCAGACTGTCTACCATCATTATCAGTGGCCAGACTGTCTACCACCACTACCATAGTGTCCATACTGTCTACCACCACTACCATAGTTTTCAGACTGTCTACCATCATTATCAGAGTGGCCAAACTGTCTACCACCACTACCATAGTGTCCAGACTGTCTACCATCATTATCAGAGTGGCCAGACTGTCTACCACCGCAATCATAGTGTCCAGACTGTCTACCAATACTACCATAGTGCCCACACTGTACCATCACTACCATAGTGTCCAGATTATTATACTATCACTACCACACCACTCTCACCACCACTACCATACTACGCTCACCAACACTACTACACCACGATCACCACCACACCATGCTCACCACCACTACCACACCACGCTCACCACTACTACAGTCACCCCCACTACCACCCCACGGTCACCACCACTACCACATCACACTCATCGCCACTACTACACCACGATCACCACCACACCATGCTCACCATCACTACCACAATACGCTCACCACCACTACCATACCACGCTCACCAACACTACTACACCACGCTCACCAACACTACTACACCACGATCACCACCACACCATGCTCAACACCACTACCACAATACGCTCACCATCAATACCATACCACGATCAGCACCACCACACCATGGTCACCACCACTACCATACCACGATCACCACCACACCACGATCATCACCACCACCACACCATGGTGACCACCACTACCATATCACGATAACCACCACCATCACCTCACGCTCACCACCACACCACGCTCACCACCGCTGCCACACCATAATCACCACCACTACCACACCACGATCACCACCACTACCACACCATGATCACCACCACTACCACATCACACACTGTTCTAATTCTCCACACCACACACACAGAACTCAATATCCAGCCCAGCACATACGGTACACCACAAACCGGCCTTTAGCGGTACACCCAACCCAGTCCAAGCTTCTCTAACGACTTGTGGACCTCCTGCACCTAGGGCGTTATTGTTCAATGCCTCGTTGTTCTTTCCTTATTTTAACTTTTTCTAGAATATTGGTATGGACAGCAACATATTCACTGTACAGGAGGTATAATTTAGGTATATTTTGTAGACACAAGTTTATTAAATATATGTTGTATTAATGTGCTTTCATGTCAGTGTAATGATGATTTTGTTTGTTTAATTTTCCAGGACATCATAACATTATTGTTGTTATTTTTTTTAGTTTCCCTATGAATCCTTTCCAGCGATTGACAATACTAATATTAACAAGTAAACACGTATTTGGGAGTATAGTGATAATATTGTTAACATTTCGTTTCCTTTAATATTAGTTTTCCATAATTCTCATATTCACCTATAATAATTCTTCTCACCTGATGAATGACTCCTCTTTATTGTGTAAATATAATATAAACTCGTGTAGAACAATTCGAGGAAAACTTTAGATATTTCCTGTTCTCTGGGAGCGTTAGTCATAGCCGCACTGTTCGCCTGAAATAAACCAGAATAAAAGATATTGTTTGCCATGTACACACAGACACATCCTTCAAGAACTACACGGCCGTCAGGAGTTGTGTTTCCTAACATTATTCTGGGACGAATAGTTCAGACGTGGTGTACTAGACTGGCTCGGTCACTATGTACTAGACTGACTCAGTCACTACGTAATAGACTGTCTAAATTTAAATTTAATTACAGGAAAACACAATGACCAAGAAAAAAATGTGCCAGGCAGCCGGGTACTGACAAAAGAGGAGTGGATTTTTTCCAAGAATAATGTTCCTCGTCAGTCTCGTCACCATCACTCTCTCCGTTTATTTTTAAATTCTGCGTCATTTTCATCATTGTTTTCACTGTGAACATCACTCAGATACTCAAACAAACCATAATAAGCACCTGGTGGAGGGCTTTGTAACTTGTCTTGTATTATTCAAAAGACAAGAAACGACAAAAATTATAAATAATCTAGTGCGTCGCTCAACCTGAGCCAGGCCCGATTTATTTTCTTAGGTAGGAGGTAGTAGGCAGCTATCGAACAGGGAGGTACTACCGCCTGGGAAGTACTGCCATATGGCATCACGAATATTGTGACCAAGTCCCAGGTTGCTGATCTGACTTTCTGTCTCATTTACTCACAATTGCAGGGTCTCAATTGTTTCTCTTACCTGGACACAACATATATAATGTATATAATTTCTCACTCTTGATTTATTGTTTCAATTTTGTATTTTTTATGGTTATTATTTTTATTAGTTTTATTATTTTATTTGTATTAATTTGCTATTAATTTTATTAATTGTGGTAATAACAATAATATTAATAATAATAATAGAAATTATTATTATTATTATTATTATTATTATTATTATTATTATTATTATTATTATTATTATTATTATTATTATTATTATTATTATTATTATTATTATTATTATTATTATATTTTCGACCCCCAGGTCCTCATGTGGGTCATTACCTGTGCCCGGGTGGGCTAATGCCCGTAAAAAAAAAAGTGTGATTACGTGCGCGTATGGTTACGTGCACGTGTGGTTACGTGCATGTATGGTTACGTGCATGTATGGTTACGTGCATGTGTGATTACGTGCGCGTATGGTTACGTGCACGTGTGATTACGTGCGCGTATGGTTACGTGCACGTGTGGTTACGTGCATGTGTTGTTACGTGCATGTAAGGTTCCGTACCTATTTGCATCTATAAACTGCCACTAATAATCTGGACATTATCAGTAGCTGTAGCCGAATCAAAATATCTGATACAGATTATAACATAAATATTACATGATTATAAATTCAGTTACTGTTGTTATACGAAATAATAATTATGTAAATAAAATATGTAAATAGCGGAGCTTTAATTACAGCCATTTGCATGCGGGGACCATCGCAGGCCAGTTATCTTTAGCACCCAGCTGTAGGCCGTATTGCACCATGTTGGCAAGACAATACCACTTAAAACTGCATTATGTCCGAGTATTGCTAGAGCAGTAAGAACCACAGGCAGCTGTAGCACTGCTTAGAATGGCACTACTACAAGGAAGATTTCCTCTTTTAGAATGTAAGACTACTAAAGAGGTCCCTGTCTCCCGTTGAAACGGGTGATTTTATAATTTTGCGGTCAAGCTTTTTGTATCATTTATTAATTTAAGAAAATCAAATGATCTAAAAAAGTCATTAGTGAATTTCATTATCCACACGCTGGTAGGCCAACTGCTCAGATAACAGAGCTTCACTATGTTTCCACTGACGTGTTCCAGGAATGAAACACATGAGACTTAAACTGCAAATATACAAAGCTGTTCCAGATACCAGAGAAGCAGGTATTACTATGCCCCGTCAGGTGTGGTCAGACAGTGGCTGGTCACCTTGGACTACTGTGTGTATCCCCTTCCATAGTTTTCGAGGTCAATTGCAATATTGAAACTTAAAGCGGAACAAATGATCTCTGACCCTTTAACAATATCGGTGATAAACACAAAGGTTACCGGGTCGTAGTTAGTTTAGTGATCACCTCTAAGAGACAGGAATCGAATTAGAAACATTAAGCTAAACCCTTATAGGCTTTGACGGGTGTTCACATGCAGTGGGAATAACAAATAGTCAATACATCAATCGATGGCGAGATTCGTTAATCAAAACGAGGAAAGAGAAATATTTTATGCAGAGCCGAGGAAAATGTGTAGAAAATTCTTGCACCGACTCTGCATTGCATCGATTTGTTTCGAGTCTCGCCATCCAATATCAGCGAGCCATACTTTATGACAAAGCTAACTTTTCACGCCGGGAATTTTTCATATGATTATCGTTTCCTGAAGCCAAAGTGTTTACTGAAAGAAGAATAGATAAATATATACCTGGAGTTGGTAGAGCTGGAGGATTACAGAACATAGCCTGGGGGCCTGGTTAACTAATAGGGCTCAGACACCATCAAGGTATCACACTAACGACATGTAAACTCGCTCCCAAAAATTTATTTACGATTTTTTTGAGACAATATGATAACGAACGAAGGATTTTCGCAACCCTACCGAGACAACAAGAGTCACAATGTTCATTTTGAAATTCATCGGACCTCTCCATAAGTTACATTTCGGTGCGACTGTACGCTAGGTTCCTATAAGTGAAATAGACCCGTACCTTTACTTGGAAAAAAAAAAGACACCAAGCACTACAACAATTGAGACAGAAACTACATAGTGCACATACACTGACTTTAATATTCTGTAGCGTTATTTGGAATTTATTTTGCCGAATTGAAATATGATTCAGGTAACTTAGTTCTTGGTTTAAAGTATTTATTTTCTGATATACTCCGGCCCGTTTTAATGTTCTTTCTTAAGTGTCAGAATCACATACAAACTCAGCATCCTCCAGATATACAATAAATATACAAAATGAAATTCAGTCAAGATCTATTTCTAAGAATGATTCAAGAGACAATTGGTTTGTATTTTCACGAAATTGTTCTGAAGGTTGTGACTCCATATTACAGGTTATATATACATGAACACCTTCGGAAGTGTCTGTTATTCCTGTACCAGTAGTCAGAAATCTACAGCGGGATCTGGTAAGGAAATCTGTACCCAGGTAAAGCTTCCTTCATGCCTGTTAATCTGGTGAAAAGGCATGAATGTGTAATTGGAATGACGAAATAAAATTGGCTAAATTGATATTTTTTGTCATTAATATTAAAAAGAATACAGTATATATATATATATATATATATATATATATATATATATATATATATATATATATATATATATATATATATATATATATATATATATATATATATATATATATATAATTTTATTTTTTTTATTTTATTTTTTTTAAGGTATTCGCAATCATTTGGTAATATTTATGAAATTAAAGACAAGTTCATGTAATAATGTATTACTGCGCTTCAACTAAGGTCTTGTTGGTGTAATAATGTAATACTGCGCTTCAACAACTAAGGTCGTGTTGATGTTATGATGTATTACTGGGCTTCAACAACTAAGGTCTTGTGTTCTTGTTATAATGTAATACTGCGCTTCAACAACTAAGGTCTTGTTGATGTTATAATGTATTACTACGCTTCAACAACTAAGGTCTTGTTGATGTTATAATGTATTACTACGCTTCAACAACTAAGGTCTTGTTGATGTTATAATGTATTACTGCGCTTCAACAACTAAGGTCTTGTTGATGTTATATTGTATTATTGCGCTTCAGCAACTAAGGTCTTGTTGATGTTATAATGTATTATTGCGCTTCAGCAACTAAGGTCGTGTTGATGTTATAATGCATTACTGCTCATCAACAACTAAGGACTTTAAGCGTGTATTCTAGGCCAATAAATACACTCGTTATAAACATTCACAAATTAAGGAACACTGGGGATCGATTGATTAATCCTCAAGGGTTTTACTAAGTGATTATTGCCGCAGGATAATTATTGTTATCCTGTTTGTCCTTCTCATAAACCTTTTTATACTACTGCCAGGGAGGGTGCTGGTGGTAGAGTGGTAAGGCTCTTGCCTTCGCAAGCGAGATGTCACGGGTTCGATTCCCCGGCCGGTGGAAGTTGTTTGGACATACTTCCTAGCCCCCATTAGTCTCTGTTCACCTAGCAGTAAAGTAGGTACCTGCTGTAATTCGAAAGTTGCGAATTCGTATTCAGGGACAAGTTGTTGGAGCTTCCAATAACTTGATGACATAAACCATTGACTCTTCAGGCTTCTATACCCTTGACTCTTCAGGCTTCTACGCTCTTAACTCATGAGACATAAAGGCAAGCATGAACTTGGCATGCTTCCCTGTTGGGCGCTGTAAACGCTTCACCTTACACAAGGATGTAGGGGAGTGCCCAATAAATAAAAAAGACAAAAAAAAAAAAATACCGCCAGGTGTGTGACTCATCCCCATTACTTAATTATATATATTAGAAAGATCAAAAGTATTAATCATTACAAAGTGCAAAGACATTAATCCTTACTGTGTGCTGAAGAGGTGATAAATAATGTTCTAGTATTTCTTATAAAAATATATTTTAATTATATCTAATCAAATATGTAACAGCCCGGTGGTAGGTCACATGATACAACACAGGGGAGACAACACTATCGTACTCCCTCTAGTACCCTCACCTGAGCCAGAGAACTAAAGTCTAACAGTAAGAGCAGGGTGACTCAGTAGGGAGAACACAGGCTCTAGGACGTCTAGGTACTGAGAGCGGAGATGTTAACGACAGGGAATGAATTATGGGCAAACTTGGACCTAAAAGCATCGTTACTTTTTCCGTCTTGACAATTTGAAACTCGGGACGCAATGCTTTGATATATTTTCCAGTACATCGTCATATATTGCTATGACAATATTTAAATATACACAACATATGTATTTATATAATATCCGAGGAATAAAACATGAATTATTAGTCACTTTGAAATTCTCGCAGTTATCTACACCTAAAATATTACCGGTTAATTTTATCCACATTGTAGATAAAGTTGTATACCTGTGGTCGACTGTACTAACCGTTCCGAAACTAGTGGACGAACACTGCTCACAAAACCACGAATCACCTCGACTCCTTGGGTAACAATACTTTTGGGGGCTGTACTTAGTGATGAAAACAGTGTACACATTTAGCCACGATGGTTCTGGTAATAATATTCACTATAAGTCAATCGCGGAAAAATCACTCAATGTAAGTCAAACATTTTTACTCTTCTGACATAAAAATCTTAATGCAACCTGAAATGAGAAACATCGCCGACCTCTGGTGAGATAAATTATTTCCAGACGCCAAGTTAACAGATGTAGTGAGATCTGTCAGTGTGAGTGTTTTAAGCCATTTTTGGCCCCGAGGTAATTTAGCAACTGAGTTTATTTAACACAGGGAAGCTGATGAAAGAGGCGGGATTATTTTCTTCATAATTTTATACGAAACTTTATTTAGAGAACAGATATGATATATGACATGAAGATGGAT
>NW_024743154.1:0-19736 GCF_018991925.1 Homarus americanus | reverse complement strand
ATCTCTGTAATTTGCCACTTCGGACCACAATTTTAGGGTGTTAGATGTTTCTGTCCAGATTGTGTGATGCAGTTTTTTCCACTGGAAATCAATCTTGGTAAGGGTGCTGGAATCTTCTGTAAACAAGTGTGCCAAACCAAGTATATCTGATTTAATAGGCTTCAAGCATTCATCGGCACTCAGAAAAGAAATAGACTGCAGCACACGAATGTTGTCAGGTAAGCGTTGACGAAGTTGTTTTATGAGTTCAACCCGTTCAAATGCATTGTCCCTGTAACCCCGTTGCTATATATTATGGCTCGAAATTAGGAAAACCGAGTTTTCATGGACAGTCCAAAAGTATCCAGAAAGTCGCTAGACTTCTGTGGATATCGCTCTAAAATGTCGCTAGAAAAAAACAAAAAGCTCTAGATCTAGCTACAAAGTCGCTAAGTTGGCAACTCTGGTGGGTACGCCGGTGAGAAGCGCGTCTTATCTCACGTGATCCAGACATTTGCTAGATATCTTATAAAATTAATTAATACTCTCTTGATTTGAACTTAACAGAGTAAGACAATGATGCATATTAATAACATACATAAATATACAATTAACCTAAGTAACTAAGAACAATAATAATATAATAAATACAATTAACAATTTATTAATAGCTTATATGAAATGTGCCTCATGCTATGCGACTTCCCGCGCTCTACAGGCACGTAACATCATAGAAAAGAATAGGTGGTAACTTGATGTCCAAAACGTAAGGCCGTATCAAGGAACTGCACGTGGAGTCCACTTCAGTCCAAGTTTAAGTTTGGGCCTATTTCCAGTCGTAGAGGATTCTTCTAACTCGTCAGGTGTTGGCAGCAACTGGCAACCGAGATCAACAGACTCTGGCGTCCGAACTCCACAGTAACTCTTGCAGGTTAGTGCCGCGACTAACTCCAGCTTGGGGACGTCGTCAAGGACACGAGCAATGTGGGTCCTGCAATTATATTTCCTTAACATATTAGCTTGATGTAATTTAGGCTTAGAGGAAGGGGGCGAGAACCGTCCAACAAAATCTATGGCTTCCCGAGAAGATGGTTCTGCAATGGGTAAGGGTTCAAGTGGAACAGGACGGACTCTACCCTTGGCGGACATACGTGGGCACTGATCACAACTCCTACAAAAAGCTCTAATATCCGCTCCCATACCTGGCCAGTGAAACTGATCAGCAACCTTCCTATAAGTTTTCCTACGAGAACAGTGACTTACAAGAGAACTCTTGTGAGCTACAGAGAGAATGTTACTACGACAAACATCAGGGACAACAAGTAAAAACCGACCTACTTTAGCTGGTCGCTTGGATGAAACACAAGACCTGTGTAACACCCCATTAATAGAAACAAACTTATAAACCGACCCATCTCTCACCTGATCCTCCTCCCCGGAAGTCACCTTCTCCCTTACCCGCTTCAGAGTGGCACACGAGTGTAGGGGTATCGAGATATTAATGTTGTCTAGCACTCAGGATGGAAGGAAACTCTAATGTGGTTTTCTTGTATAATATATAAGTTATATGATAGTCTGGTGCTGGAGATGCTGTGTGGTGAGGGGCTGCTTGGTAGAGACGTGCGGTGAGTAGCTTGTTGAAGGAGGTAGATGTGGAGGAGCTCCTTATCATGGGGGACTTTAACTATGGCGACATCGACTGGAGAAACGAGTCAACCCCGAATGACTTGAATAATCCAGCTACTCTTTTTGTAGAAACTCTGAGAGATAATTTTCTGTTCCAACATGTGAGGGACCCGACACATTACAGAGGGGAGCAAACACCCAAGCCACTTGACCTCATCATAACAAACGAGGAGGGTATGGTGGCCAAACTGGAACACCTTGCCCCAGGTGGCACCAGTCACCATACAGTGTTGTCATTCAGATTTAACTGTTACCTAGTTCAAGATAAGGCCAGGCCAAGGTGCAAATATTACAAGGGAAATTACAATGGGATGAGGGAAGAGATGAGGGGTATCAACTGGCCTGACTTATTAAGGCACAAGAACGCAGACACTACGCTGAATATCATAACTAGTAAAATGACCCATTTGATCGATAAATATATACCCAAGACCAAACCCAGTGCTTCTAGGAATACGAGGGGATCCCTACACATGAACCATGCGGCGGTCGACAAAATTAAGAAGAAACCCAGAAATTCAAGACGTGGGTTGGGTCAAACGATGAGCAAGACAGGAGGATGTATGCAAGAGCCAGAAACCAAGCAAAGATAGAGTGTAGGAGGGCTGAAAAGGAGTTCCAAAGGCTGGTTGCACGCGAGGTCAAGTCAAACCCAAAGGCGTTTCACCGCTATGCAAAGTCGAAATTGAAAACGCGAGTAGGAGTATCAGACCTGAGGCTTGAAGATGGTAGTTATGCAGATTCTGACCAGGATAAAGCTGAGGCATTGAACAGCTTCTTTTCCTCAGTGTTCACAAGAGAGGATGCAACTGACCTTCCTGCGTTTGAGGACAGACGGTTCGACACAGCACTGACCCACATTGTGTTCACAGAAGAGGGTATTAGAAATAAACTGTCCAGGCTAAAGGTCCATAAGAGTCCTGGACCTGACATGGTGCATCCTAGAGTGCTAAGGGAGCTGTGCAACGAGTTTGCAGAGCCCCTGAAGATTCTGTTTTGTAAATGCCTGGATGAACAAATGGTCCCCAGTGAATGGAAAGTGGCTTATGTGAGTCCTATCTTCAAGAAGGGCGATAGGCACTCCACGAACAACTATAGGCCGGTGAGCCTGACCAGCATAATATGTAAAGTACTTGAGAGTATTATCAGAGATGCAGCGATGGAACATCTACTACGAAACAACCTTGTAAAAGATTGCCAACACGGTTTTATGCCGGGGCGCTCTTGCTTGACACAATTGCTCAAGGTATTGGATATTTGGACCCATATTCTAGAACGGGGTGGTAATATCGACAATATTTACCTAGAGTTTGCCAAGGCTTTCGACAGTGTACCCCACGAAAGGCTGAAAATCAAACTGGAAGGGTACGGAATTCGGGGACATGTCCTAGCGTGGATAGAAGACTTTCTACATGACCGCAAGCAATGTGTGGTGATTAATGGCACGAAATCGTCATCTGTACCTGTAACAAGTGGGGTACCGCAGGGTAGTGTATTGGGCCCGCTGTTGTTTGTTTGTTTCATAAATGATATGCCTGACGTTGTACACTCCTCCATACAAATGCTTGCCGATGATGGCAAGTTATTTCGGGAAATTAAGAACCAAGCGGACTGTGAAGAGCTGCAGAAGGACCTCTGTGGGCTCCAGGAATGGTCGAAGGAATGGCTGCTGAGATTCAATGTCACGAAGTGTAAGAGGATGCACCTGGGGCGTACCAACGGTAAGGAGGCGCACCATATGTCCCAACGGGATGAAGAAAATGTACTAGTTGAGACTGTGTGAGAAGGACCTAGGTGTGTATGTTGACAATGAGCTGAAGTTCTCTGGCCATTGTGAGAAGGTAAATCAGGCAAATAAATTATTGGGTCTTATAAGAAGGTCGTTCAGATATCTAGACGGTCCGTCCCTCGTGACGATCTTCAGGAGTGAAGTGCTTCCCCATCTGGAGTACTGTCACCCCATCTGGTCCTCGAGATATGCTAGGGACTGTCAGTTGGCTGAAAATTTTCAAAGGAGGGCCACCAAACTGGTGCCTGCACTCCGGCACCTCAGCTACCCTGAGAGATTGGAGCGCCTGAACTTGCCTAGCTTATACTACAGACGGGCAAGGGGGGACCTAGTTGAGGTTTATAAGCATCTCAGGGGGCACTACTCAGTTGAGTGTCCTTACTTGGAGCTGGCGGACGCTCGCCCCACAAGGGGTCACAGCTCAAGATTGAAGAAGCCGCAAGTCCAGAAAACCGTGAGGGCAAACTTTTTTGGAGTAAGGGTTGTAAACTCTTGGAACAATCTACCAGAGAGTGTTGTGACGGCACCGAGTGTGAGCTCTTTCAAGAGAAGACTTGACCAACACTGGAGCGGGTTCAGGTACATTCAGGAGCCGGTGCACGCCCAGTATTTGCCAACAGTGCGTGACAGAGACGTGACCGATCGCCCGGGCGGCTAGCGAGCCGACCTTTTGTTGAAGAATATAAAGGAAAAGAGACGTGACCGATCGCCCAAGCGGCTAACAAGCCGATCAGTGGCGAAGAGGATAATAGTAAAAAAAAAAGTAAAAGTAACCACTTGTGCACTGGGTCCACACTCTGCTGAATAAAATTGTCTGGCATTAGCTGAATAAAATATTAAAAGTGGTTTCCAAATACAGGGTAGTGAGGAGGTTAAAAAGCATTGTAGATGAATGCAAATGCTCGGTTCTTAATTTCCCGAAATAACTTGGCGCCATCGGCAAACATTTGTATGGAGGAGTGTGTGTGGTATGAGGAACTCCAGAGACAACCATTTTGTGATATAGAATATTATTGATATGGATATGTATTTTTGTAAGCTTCGAGGAGGAAAACGTAATTATGTCTTGTGAATCCGCGCTAGAACGAATATGCATCCCAGCCGGGGGGGAGAGACGCCATGGCGTTGTTTACATCCCGGGGCCCAGTAGCAGGTATGTCCCACGTATTTCTTTGCTCTGTTAGAGTGTGTTTGATAGATTGAGCATAATAAATGTTATATGAAGAATGTGATGATCTCGTGGAGGTAGTTTGTAAGCCAGAATAAGGGTAATTCTAGCGTTGCTCTCCAGACATTCACCCTGGAGTGAGTCTACACCACCCCCTGTGTTGGGTTTATTATGTATTGTTTAATTCCTACTACTGTGTGGTACCCATATGACAACAGTTGATGCTTGTTTTGTAAGTATAATAACTAGTTATGTCTGATCTAGGTCCCAGCCTCTTCCTTCTCGGGTGATTTCTAGAGTAAATAATTGAGAGAAGACTACAAGTGTGTCCCATCCCTGAATTGGGAGTTCCCTGCTTTGTGCTTTAAGTCAGGCCAACAGGTTGAGACTCAAGCTGTTTTGGTCACAAGTCAGGACTTGAGGATGTTGACCAGAGTCCGCTAATATCCTTCAATATTTAGGTAAGTAGAAGGAACTCTTTTTTTTGTTCCATGTATTTTGATAATATATAACAAATTAACTTCCTAATGGCATGAAAGAAGTTATTGTAGGTCGTAGTTATGGCGGAAGACGTGAGGGGACAGCCCCGCCTACTGTAAATGATTCATCGCCTTTAACCAATAATTCGTATATCTATGATAATAATTATATACATTGGTCATGTAATTGGTGAAAGATTTATATTTGTACTGTAATATCCATGTAGATACTGTTTTAGTTAATGGATACAGATGGTTGCCACTTTATTTACGGTAAGAAATTAAAGTTAATCTTATATTTAACGGGTATAAAGGTATTCTTGGAAGAGATGACTAAACCCAGCAGGTGTTGTTCAATTTCTTTCATTTTTTCAATATGTTCTTACCATTATGATATATTTTAAAATCTAGGTGACATTTACAAGAACCTATTAAAACCTGATATATCTATATAGTTTTATTTATGACTTGTGTAAGTTTTATAATTTATTTAGTGAATTTTCGATCTTGCACTGGTATTTCTCTCACTGTTATTAATATGTTTTTCGTAATGTTTAGACAATCTAAGACATTTTTCTTTTGTGACATTTCCGCCGGAAATTAAGGATAACCGAGATATTAATTTTTCAATATTATTAGATTTGGTCATTCACGAGTGTTGTCATTTGTTGTTTACGTCTCACGGAGGTCTGACCGCCCGTCGCGCAGTGCTCCTTACCTCCGTGTTGGATTCTTAAGCATCTACAGCGCATGTGTGGGGGGTGGTGTGGGAGTTTCTTATTGGCTATAGGAGACTTATAATTGGGCGAGAGTTTTACGTCAATTGCAGATTTTCGTCGGAAAAATAGTGTTAGGTTAGTTAAGGTTAGGTTTGGTTTTGTTAGTTTGTTGGTTTTTTATTTATGTGATTTACCCAAAGAACTATTGATTTCCGGCTGAAATTAATATTAAATTTGTTCGAAACTCATCGAGTAACATTGAAAAAACATATTTTTAATATCTGAACAAAGACCGGTGCATTTGTGAAAATTTACCATTTATTTTACACAGTGTTACAGACACCTGCTCCAAGTGATACGCCATGACAGAAGTGTTCCGGTTCGGCCTCGTGCCCATCGCTTGTCGTGCCCGGAATGAGGACCGCAGCCGTGAGTACCGACCTATATGAAGTTAAATAGCACTTGCCTGGCAGGTAAATTGCCATCTAATTTTCAAACTGAGTTGTATCGGTATCACTTTTCTAGAAGAAGTTTTTGTAATATTTGATGATCTCCCACCAATCACATTTCAGGATGCAATCATTCTGCTAAGTTCTAAAATAGATATGTTAGGTCTCACCATTACCTATAATATGTCATGGAAGCCACACATCCACAACAGTGCTAAAACTGCCTTCCGAAAGCTGGGAATGCTGTACAGATGCCGTAGCTACTTTACTCCTGAGCAGTTGCTTCAGTTTATAAGAGATTCATTTGTCCTAACTTGGAGTACTGTGCTCATATCGAGGGTGGCTCTTCTTCTGTCCAACTGTTAGATAAGGTGGAATCAAAGGCATTTCATCTTATTGACTCTCCTCCTTTAATTGATAATCTTTCATCCCTTTCTCTTTGCTTCAATGTTGCTTCACTCTCTTTTTTACAGGTACTTTAATGGCCAATGTTTGGTGGATTTGGCATCCCGTGTACTGCCGGCAAGGCCGTGGACTTGTAACGCTCGTATTGCCCGTGGTGCCCACAGTTTCTCTGTGGGCAATTCAATTTCTTTTACTCTTATTTTTTTTGCCCCCTAGGCCCCATTGTGGTTCAATGACCTGTTGCTGGGTGGCCTATTCCCCGTAAAAAAATAAAAAATAAAAATAAAAAATAAATGCAACCACAGAATTCTGGAAGATTAGATTAGGTTATTCTTTGGTTGCTGTAATCTGCAATTTTACCTAAGTTTTCAGCCAGACAGCTGTCATAATACAGCATAATCACTGGGGGGGGGTTCAGTCCTCTTTTTTATACCTGAGCAGGACTGGTTTCCTCTTCTGGTCATAACATGTTCAAAGCTTCTGATCTCTCCCAGTTTGTACCAGAAAGTAGGTGGAGTTAATTTTATTTTATTTTTTTTTTTCATTGTTAGGTTTAGATTTTATTTAGCTACTTAGCTTCTCTGTAGTTTTGTTTTGTTTCTCTAGTTTTGCAACCTCAGTGCATGTGTGTGTATTTCTTACAGAAGTGGCATTGAGTCTCAACAACAATGAAGTGAATATATATGGCAGAGCTGCATCAGAGTGGAAGCTTCAGGAAACACTCCAGGGTCATGATCTGCGTGTCACAGGCATTGACTGGGCTCCCAGCACCAATCGCATTGTTACATGTGGAGCAGTAAGTTTACTGTGTATTTATTTAACCTTTTCATGTGGTTAAGGCATAAATAATTTAAGACTTTAACTTTATCTTTTTTGGTTCAGTTAGTTTTGTATTGTAGCATATACATTTTTTCACTCTATGGTTGTACTTAACAGATCTATCAACCACCCTTTTTACTTAGCAAGTGGAGTGGAACTTATAACAACCCTCATGAGCAGCTGATATTTTCTATGTTGTGTTATATAGTTCCTGGTAATAATGGGAAGGTATTCTTGGTGTGAAGGTTTGTACTGATTGTGTCACCTTAACCACTTGTGCACTGGGTCCACACTCTGCTGAATAAAATTGTCTGGCATTAGCCGAATAAAATATTAAAAGTGGTTTCCAAATACAAGGGTAGTGAGGAGGTTAAAAAGGAAAAAAGCATTGTAGATGAATGCAAATGCTCGGTGTTAGGTTTGAGAGATACCTGTGAATGTTAAAAATCCGTGTACTTTTGCCCCCCTGAAAAACCCCTGGCCCCCCATGTCCTTATTTACCATATATACCTGTGTGTAGTTCGAGTTTTTAAGACCAAATTATTTGGCAAAAAATTGGAGGTCGACCTCTAAACGGGTAATAGTTTCGTTAGGTTGAAAAATATTTACCAGTAACTACCAGTAAACTATGGAAACGACGCACCACCAGCTGTGAGTGTCGGTACAGTTGCCAGGGCAGATCTCTTGCGTCATCATAGGAAGCCCAAAGTAGCCAAATGCATGGTATGGTATACACAGGACGATGTAAAACAAAGTATTCATTTTTTTAAAGTTTATTTATAGATACTGTACATCAATTTTTGTTCATTACATTTGAAACATCAATCTTTGTTAATTAAATTTGAAACAAGTATAGTAGTTTTGTTGAAACGTAATGTACAGTATTTAATATTAAAATGCAAAAAGAGCTATAAAATCAATTAATACTGTACACCCGTAATGTACTGGCTGGCATCTCCACTCGTCCCTGCTGCCGCCAGTCACCGCTCGTCCCCGCTCTATGCCTCCGCCTCCTCCACATCGTCACTACTGTTGTATTACAATAATATTCTATCCTAATTCACTTGAATAAATACTACAATACCATATTTCTGAATATTTTCATTAAAATCCATCAAAATCATTTTCCTTGTCATCGTCTTAAGCACCAAACAGCTCCTCCCAGTCTTCTCCTTGAACAGGGCTAGAGGGTACGTGTTTTTCGAATCGTTTTCAATTAAAAAAATGTTACAGCACATGTATATTTTACCTAAACTGTGCCTGAATGAATATATTCTCAGAAATAAATAGTAGTTTTGCTGAAACGTGGTGTATTTCAATGTAAAATAGGATAAAATACATGACGAAAACTAAAAACTTTACCTAACCTTCCAATGTTCAAGAGATGTTACTCGTTTTTTTTAATAGTTTTCGGTTAAAATACTGTTATATTACAATGATATTATATTCATACTGTGCTTGATATACTACATTCACGGAAATGTAATATTTTTGCTAAATGACGTACGTATTACAGTGGAAAGTGACGAAAACAATGACTTTCGCTTTCTTTCGTTCAAAAGATGTTACCGTAATCGCTTTTCGAATGGTTTTCAGTTAAAAAAACTGTTGCATCACAAGTGAATTAGGATAGAATATTATTGGAATACAACAGTTTTTTAACTGAAAACCATTCGAAAAGCGATTACGGTAACATCTTTTGAACGAAAGAAAGCGAGTCATTGCTTTCGTCACTTTCCATTGTAATACGTACGTCATTTCAGCAAAATATTACATTTCCATATTCTCAGAAATAAATAGTAGTTTTGCTGAAACGTAATGCATTTCAATGTAAATTAGGATAAACTACATGAAAACAAAAGACTTTACCTAACCTTCCGATGTTCAAGATATGTTACTCGTTTTTTTAGTAGTTTTCGGTTAAAATACTCTTATATTAGTGATATTCTATTCATACTGTGCTTGATATAATACATTCACGGAAATGTAATATTTTTGCAACTGCAATGCTGATGTCAACACAAGCGTGGTTACAGCGAGACTGACTGAGTGAGGGAGAGCTATGCGTGTGTGTGTGTGCGAGGTTGCAGGAGCAGGCGGTGTCCCGTGTTCGGTACCGCGTGCGAGTTGAATGGCGCGCGATTTGAATGTACTTCAATTAATTCAATGTACAGAATATTCCTCCGGCGGGGCAATCCGCGTATTTGCAAATCCGTGAATGCTAAACCCGCGTATGTGAAGGGCCGACTGTATATACATATATCTTGATAAAATCAGACGAGAAAAGGGAAACAACGGAGCACCTTAGCTTTTGTCTTTATTCAAGACATCTTCAGAGGCAACTACATGAAATTATATATATATATATATATATATATATATATATATATATATATATATATATATATATATATATATATATATATATATATATATATATATATATATATATATTTATTTATTTATTTGTTAACAGTGCATGAGTTTTTAAATGCCACATTGACGTTCCAGGTTTTTAGTTGTAAAGGAATTTGAGAAAAATTTTTGTGAAATGGTAATACTAAGAGATTCTTATGGTCATGGGTGGGCTTGGGATTGGTTCTATAGAAAGATTTCTTAGTAATGTTAAGGCATTTGTCTATGAAAGATCTAGGGTACTGAAGGTTCAAGCCAATATTATAGATATATTTATATTCCTCATCAATAAATTCCGGGCTGCAAATTCTCAAAGCACATAAAAACAATGATGAAAATATTGACTGTTTGACTATTATGGTGGGCAGAATAATAATGAATGTATGAACACACATGAGTAGGTTTCCTATAAATACTGAACTTAAAGGTGTTACCTATTCTGTGGATCAGACAGTCTAGTAAAGGCAATTTACAGTCATGCTCTAATTCCACAGTGAATTTGAGCAAGGGGGCTAAGTTGTTAAGTTGTGGCAGTTGAAAAGAAACTATTAAGTAATATTTTACCACCTTCAGCAGTCTGGTTTAGATATGTTGATGATGTATTATGTCTCTGGCCATGTAATGAGGACCTAAAAGCATTCCTGCCACAACTTAACAACTAAGCCCCCTCGATCAAATTCACTGTGGAATTAGAGCCACATTTTATCAAAAGTTTTTGATACGTCTCTGAGAACAATATTGCACTGGTTTTTATTGCTGACGGCATTAGCTATTGATTCTCAAATTAATGCAATAGCCGTGTTTGTGCCTCGGTTCTTTCGGAATCCGTGTTGTCTGGGGTTATATTTGTTTTCCTGTTCTAGATAGTTTCTGAGTCTGCTGTTGACTATTTTTTCTAGTATTTTCCCTGGTGTTTCTAATAAGGATATAGGTCTGGGGAAGTGTCCTGTTGCTAGTGAAGCGTTAAAGATCTGTGGTTATGTTTTGAAGGACTGTTTTGTTTGTCTGACTTAGTCCAGGTGCTTTATTTTTAAAAGTGGTTATTATGTTTCTTATGTCTTTGTGGTGATTGGCAAGGTTAATGTGTCTGCACTGATTAGTATGTTGAGGTCTATTGTTCTTGGTGGTTGCCATTTCTGTGTGTTTAGTGTAAGGTGTGTTGTTACCATCTGTTCTGTTACTCTACAATAGTTTCTGTTTCTTCTTCTGTCATTTTATATATGTTGCTCCAGAAATTTCTGAAGATCAGTTCTTTTTCTACAGATTCTCTAGCTTTTACGCCGTTGTCGTCTATAAGATGGCTGTTATCTATGGAGTTAGTGCCCATTAGTTTTTTATTTTACTCCAGAAAAATTTGGGTTGTGATAATCGGCCTCTGTGTTTGTGATTATCTGGTTCCATTTGTCGTTGTGTGATTGTTTACATATTTCTTTCAGCTCTTCCTTTAGGTTTCTGAAGAGAGTTATTGTTTCTTGGTTCCGGCCGTGAGTATTTGTATGTTCTAGTATATTATTCAGTCTTGTCTGGATTATCTTCTGTTCGTGTGTTAATTGTGCGTGGGGTAGTGTGCGGTAAGTTGTTTTGGGGGTGTTATTTTCCATGGCTGTGGTGACTTTAGAGTACCATGTTTCCAGGGCTATATCAATGTCTGCTGTGTTTTTATGTTGATGTATTTGTTCGTTTGTGTTGAGTTCTGCCTTAAAACCCTCCCAGTTTGCTCTGTTGAAAGAGAATCTAGGGATGGAGGGGATTTGTATTGGTGATGTTGATAGAGTGATAATTATGGGCAGGTGATCGCTAGTGGTGGTTGGTCCAGGTTTCATGTGTGAATTCAAGTGGTGGTGTCTATTGGTCAAAACCATATCCGGCTTCCCGGTGCTTCCTGCAGCTTATGTAGGTTTCGAAATCTGGGCCCAGGTGTGTGATGTTGCCGTTTTCTAATAGGTCGTGTATAATCTTCCCCCTTGGGTTTCTGGTTCTGTGTCCGAGTATGGTGTGTGTCGCATTTAAGTTTCCTATAAAATACAGTATGCTGGTGTGTTACGTCTCATTAGTTTTAGTAAGTCGCCGGTCGGGAATGTTTGTCGTCGGCAAGATAAATATGTTGTTCCGATTGTTATTGGGCCTTTAGTTGTGTTGATTTCGACTGCTAAGAAGTAGGTTTGGAAATTGTCTATGAGTGTATGTTCAGTTGATGTGTGTAATAGTTGAAGAGTTTTATTTTGTCACTGTTTTTCCGTCGGTGTGAGTTTATGAGAATTATGTCTGGGTCTATGCTGTTGTATATGTTTGTCAGTTCTGTTTTTCTTGTATGTGTCCAGGCCAGGACGTTGTGTTGTATTATTTTCTGTGTTCTGTTTTGCGTAATCGTGGGTCGCATGAACTTGACGCGTGTTGTTCGGTTGCTCGGGTCTCTCCGGGGGAGAGTCTCTCTCTCTTCTCCTTCAGTCCTGTTCTTATTTTCTTGAATTTTGATAAGTCTACGTTCTCGATTTTGTTGTATTTGCTGCTTATTTTTCCTCCATGTATTAGTGTTTCTATGAGTCCCTCTTCATATGTGTATTTGGTTGTTCCGTCTTTAATATCTTTTAACAATCTCTCATTTGTTACAGGGAGTTGACCGAGTAAAACCTGATTCCTATGCTGTCTCCGACGTCGGCTGGCCGTTGACCGGTGGGGTTCTCTCTTCGTGGTCTTGCTGGTGTTGACTTAGCTGATTGGTTGGTTGTGTTCTCTAGGGTCTTGTGGTTATTTGGGAGTGGGTTGTATCCATTGCAGTCTCTGCTCCTGTGCAATTTTCTTGTTGTGTTATTTTATCTTCCCTTTCTTTGCTGGTGATTCCTAGACTGTTTTTGGTTATTATTTTGAAAATGTCTGCTGATGGGGCATTGTGTGGGAAGTTTACCTGTGGTAGGTTGTTCGTCACGATTTTATCCCACTTTCCACTGTAATCTGTACGTAATTTTAGCAAAAATATTACATTTCGTGAATGTATTATATCAAGCACAGTATGAATAGAATATCATTGTAATATAACAGAATTTCATCCGAAAACTATTAAAAAAACGAGTAACATCTTAAGAACATCGGAAGCTTAGGAAAAGTCTTTTGTTTTCGTCATGTATTTTTATCCTAATTTACATTGAAATACATCACGTTTCAGCAAAACTATTTATTTCCAAGAATATATTCATTCGGGCGCAGTTTAAGTAAAATATACGTGTGATGTAATAGTTTTTTTAACTGAAAACGATTTGAAAAACACGTACCCTCTAGCCCCGTTCAAGGAGAGGACTGGGAGAAGCTGTTTGGTGCTGCAGACGATGACAAGGAAAATGATTTTGATGGATTTTAATGAAAATATTCAGAAATATGGTATCGTAGTATTTATTCAAGTCAATTAGGATAGAATATTATTGTAATACAACAGTTTTTTAACTGAAAACCATTCGAAAAGGGATTACGGTAACATCTTTTGAACGAAAGAAAGATTAAGTCATTGTTTTCGTCACGATTTTATCCAACTTTCCACTGTGATACGTACGCCATTTCAGCAAAAATATTACATTTCCGTGAATGCATTATATCAAGCACAGTATGAATAGAATACCGGTGTAACATAACATTATTTTGAGTCTTACTCTTTCCATTTACAGAGTACTGTACAAGCCCATGATAATGGCTCCTATATGTGATAAACTTCGTTGTGTGAAGAGAAAGAATAACTCGTTGAAATTGAGTGACAAACTTGAAATAATTAAGAAACTAGAATGTGGTGTGAGCAATACTGTTCTAATGGAAACATACGACATTGGAAAACAAACAACTGCTGTACTGAATAACTATTAATTTATGGACATATTTTTATCATAAACTGTTGTGTATATTAAATGTTTTTGTTTGTTTGTTACAGATGAGTTAACGACTAAACCCTTGAGAAATTAACAACTGGATCATGGAGACTCTGCTGCTACAAGTATGTCTTTATGTCTGTCTAACTGTCTATCTTTATCCTCTGTGTTTCTATATCTTTCTATCAGTCTTTCAATACCTGTATGTCAGTCAGTCAGTCTGTCTGTTTGGTATCTATATCATCTGTCAGACTGTCTTTATATATACAAGTATCTGTCTTATCTATATCTATGCTATCAGTAAGAAAGATATTGACAGTGAGTGAGGAAGGTGGGTACACAAGAGGTACAGTGAGTGAGGAAGGTGGGTACACAAGAGGTACAGTGAGTGAGGAAGGTGGGTACACAAGAGGTACAGTGAGTGAGGAAGGTGTGTACACAAGAGGTACAGTGGAGTGGATGGCAGACTGCTGGATGTTGCTGACTGTAAGTGTTATGTATGTGCAGGTAAATATGTGTCCACAGCAAGATTGAAGAAACTCAACACTGAAGATTATCCCTGGACTGTGTGGATGAGTTCTGCTGCCTGGATGACGTGATCAGTGCTGGAGGGGGTGCTGAAGGCTGCTGTATTGTGAGTCATGGATGATGGATGAGTTCTGCTGCCTGGGTAACGTGATCAGTGCTGGAGGGGGTGCTGAAGGCTGCTGTGTTGTGAGTCATGGATGAGTTCTGCTGCCTGGGTGACAAGATCAGTGCTGGAGAGGGTTCTGTTCATTGTTAAGAGTCAGAAATGGCTGGAGGAAGATTAGGGAACTGTTGTCTTTATTGTCAGCAAGAGGACTTTCCCATCACATGAAAGGAAAAATGTATACAACTAGTGTGAGAAGTGTGGTGTTATTTATCCGTGAAAATATGGGCAGTTAAAGAGGGTGACATATGCAGTCTTGAGTGAGCTGAAATGAGAATGGTGAGGTGGATGTGTACTGTGACGCTGAAAGATAAGAATCCCCGCTCAGAGGTAAGAGGACGGCTGGGTATTGAGAGTATCGGCCAAGATTTACGAAAAAGTAGACTGAGATCAGGCCTGTGGAGAGAATGGATGAGACCAGCTGGGTTATGTGGTGCATGATTCTACAATAAATGTGGTTAGGAGGAGAGCCAGTGGTAGGTAGGCCAAGAATGACATGGGGAGAGATTGTAAGAAATGATCTTAGAACCTGACAAGACAGACTGCAAGAGATGGTGTGGAAAATGGCTGTATGATTTGGATGGTGATGATGATTCTGTTTTATCTTTCTGTCTAACTTTCAGTCTATCTATCTATACTACTGTACTGTATTTCTCACCATATTAAAGGCAACCACTGATATAGCATGAAAGGTTTACTGTATAGTCCCAGAAAAGTTCACGGATTTTACTCTGCAAACCATTTCACACAACCACGTCATTGAATTTCAAGAATGTGTGGATAAGTGTGGCGTCTTTATCCCTCTGCAGTCTAATGTATTCCTCCGTAAATGTGAGGAACGAATAAAAATAATAATAATAAATAAAAGGGAGGAAAAAATACTTCCTTGCCATTTGACAATTGTTTCACTAAAGATGTAGGAGACGGGTGTGCTCCCCCCTCGTGGGCTGACTCCTGCCGACGTAATAAAAAATATGTCTTATATGGTGGGAAATATGGTATATCTCTCAGTCTATCTCTCTACATCTTTCTGCCCATCTGTCTACAGTATGTCTGTCTTATATGTACTGTAGACAGAACTACTGTGCTAACCATGATAGACAGTTGACAATGCATGTGATTAATACCTGGAATACAAATATTTGCAGGAAAATGTCCAATATATTCAGCAACTAGACCACTTTAGTGATATAGAACCATGAAAATATTGTTTATTGTTTTTATACCAAAACACTGGTGATTGTCTCTCAGATACATCAGGAGTTGTATATCTTTAGTGGTGCATTACAGTGTCCTGGGTTCATTCCCCAGCCTGGGACAGATGTTACCCTCACTAACAAACATGGCAGGTTTTCTGCAGGTACAATACTACAGTTTCCTCCCATACTGTACAGTTTTAACAGACCAACTGCCCAAACGGCTCATTACTGGTAATTACGACGTCGCTACGTGAATCCTAATTTAATGTTGACTCGGCCATAGTGAGCTTTAACATTTATGCCACTGATGAATGAGTCTTGATCACACACAACTATAAGGCGGCCTTCTCTTGCCACTCCATCTCTCCTCTGGCCTTTATTGTGTAAAAGCCAAGAATTATTATTGTGTGAGGATGTAGTGGATCTCTGAGGTGACAATGATAAATATTTTGGCATTAAGTCGGTGGTGTGGTACTGTGCAGGTCTGACCCACCTGTTACAAACTACTGCAGGGAGTGAAGACCTTCCTTAAAAGGTTTAACTTGGCAGGATTCAGAAGGCCACAACACAGACGTCCTCAACGGCACTTGATGGTTTATAACGGCCATTTATTATTACTTACTTTTGACCTTGATGATGTGGTTCAGCCATTATCAGATGCAGGTCAGGAACACAAAGGACTGTTCCTCTATAATGCTCACTGAGTAAATGAGGATAGTTGCTTCAAGGCTCCACTGGGCAGATTGTTACCAGGTTTTATTTACAATTCTTAATTATTACATGGAATTATACATTTTCCACAATATATACTAAACTGTATACCTGTGTTGTCTATATACATGGTGAACTGTATACCTGGGTTGTCTATATTGTTTTAGCTGTGGTAAGATACCAAACTATCTCACTTGTTAACACTTGCCTGAACGAGTGTAGGTTAGTCGCTGGTACCTTTGATGCAGCCGAGTGAGATATAGAGTCATCTCACGTCATGTCACCTTTGATGCAGCTGAGTGAGATATAGGGTCATCTCACGTCATGTCACCTTTGATGCAGCTGAGTGAGATATAGGGTCATCTCACGTCATGTCACCTTTGATACAGCTGAGTGAGATATAGGGTCATCTCACGTCATGTCACCTTTGATACAGCTGAGTGAGATATAGGGTCATCTCACGTCATGTTACCTTTGATACAGTCGTAGATAGTTTAAATTGTCACAGCTGTCCTGAGTTGTACTTGTAATTATCTTAGCTTGTAAGTTAAGCAAGACACACAGATAATGTTCTCTTCACTCGTTGTTCCTTGGTTTAATGTAATCACACATGCTGATTTAATAGTTATATTGGGTAGTAATGTCTGTACAATTATTTGGTATTGACAGACTAATGAGCATTAGCTATTGGCTTGTAATTAGCTGATATAATTAGAGAGAGGTACAGCCCGGAGAGCTGGTCTCACTTTAGGGCATCGTGTCCGGCTGTGAACTGGGCTGAACTCTCTTGAGTCTGGTGACTGGACAGTAACCACACTTCAACAGGTCATTAACTAAACAGCCTACCACACACTGAGGGTTGAGTCTGTAGTTTAATGGGCTGTACACCCTAGGAGGTGTGACAGAAGAAATGTTTATGGGCTGTACACCCTAGGAGGTGTGACAGATCAAATGTTTATGGGTTGTACACCCTAAAAGGTGTGACAGAAGAAATGTTTATGGGCTGTACACCCTAGGAGGTGTGACAGAAGAAATGTTTATGGGCTGTACACCCTAGGAGGTGTGACAGAACAAATGTTTATGGGCTGTACACCCTAGGAGGAGTGACAGATCAAATGTTTATGGGCTGTACACCCTAGGAGGTGTGACAGAACAAATGTTTATGGGCTGTACACCCTAGGAGGTGTGACAGAACAAATGTTTATGGGCTGTACACCCTAGGAGGTGTGACAGAACACATGTTTATGGGCTGTACACACTAGGAGGTGTGACAGAACACATGTTTATGGGCTGTACACCCTAGGAGGTGTGACAGAACAAATGTTTATGGGCTGTACACCCTAGGAGGTGTGACAGAACACATGTTTATGGGCTGTACACACTAGGAGGTGTGACAGAACACATGTTTACGGGCTGTACACCCTAGGAGGTGTGACAGAACAAATGTTTATGGGCTGTACACCCTAGGAGGTGTGACAGAACAAATCCTTATGGGCTGTACACCCTAGGAGGTGTGACAGAACACATGTTTATGGGCTGTACACCCTAGGAGGTGTGACAGAACACATGTTTATGGGCTGTACACCCTAGGAGGTGTGACAGATCAAATGTTTATGGGCTGTGCACCCTAGGAGGTGTGACAGAACACATGTTTATGTAGCTGTATGCTCAATAGTCTGGGTGATAGAATGTATATAATGAATATATGCTCTTAGCTCATATTTATATAATATTAATGTGACAGAGGCTAATACAATACAGTATACTGAACTGTATACCTATACAGTATTGTCTATATACATGGTGAACTCTATACCTGTATTGGCTATATACATGCTGAACTGTATACCTACATTGTCTATATGCAGGTTGAACCAATTGTAAACTTATATGATAAGTTTACATAATAAATATATATCTATCTATCTAAAGTGGTCTAGTGTATGTAAATATTTTGATCTTTTCCCTGATAATGTTGTTTCATCACAGGTGTTACTCTGTTGTAGTGTGAGCCAGTGTGAGGTGGAGGTCAATATTAAACTGAGGTGTTTAGCTGTGGCTCTGGAAGATTGACAATTTGTCTTATTTTAATTATAAACCATGAACACCTTTATTTCTCACTGTTTATCCAGGTATAATTTGGCTAAATTTATCTTAAATTTACCTGGACTTAGAATGCCATCACAATATGATTTGAAATTAAAGAACAAAATTATATCCTTTTGTGTTTTTAAGGATTTTAGAATTAATAAGATTTAGTGAGACTGTTGAACCATTCAGGTACTTTACATATATTTACCATTTAGGTTAAACTAAACCACAAATACATTTTATTGTTTGTTAAGGAATTCTATCTCATTAGTTCGGTGTCATTTAATGTTGCCGTAAAATCTGTTGAGTGACTTAAGCGGCAGTTATTCTGTTATAGTCATGGCAGTTAATGTTGTGATCTCCGTTAAAACAAACTATTTTTATTGTCCAAATTTGTCGCGCTGGGTAAGGAAGTTGTGCGTGGTGGGAAAGGCTTTGGAATAAGGAACACTGAAGGTGAAAGAACACTTGAGTTTGGGGATGGAATGTAACGTGTGTTTAAGAATAGGGCAAGTAGGCTGACCATGTAGGCCTAAGGCAGGTGGCACAGAAACCCAGATTGGCTACATTTTGGTCAGGAAATTAGAACAGGTTGCTTGTGTGTGTGTTAGTTAAAGATGGGGGGAGAGGAAGAAGGTGGATGTTCCAAGAAGGAGAGTGTTGGAATTGTGAAGGAACTGAATGTAAAGGAAGCATTTTCTTGTGAGTTGAGAGGCCATAATAAAAGATGTTCCGTTGAGTGTGGTTGATGGCGGGAATGATGAAGTGGAAAGAGAGATAAAAAGAGAAAAGAAGATTATGTGAGATGTGGAAGATGGTTGACAACAGAGAGAAGTACAGTACCTGGAGGCTAAACTGAGATGGTTCAGGAGAGAAAGGAGGAAACTAACTGGTTCAAGAGATACACGAATGAATGTGGAGTGGAGGGGAGTTAGAGGTAGGCAAAGAATGACATGAGGATAGGTTGTAAAGAAATGTCGGTGCTACTATAGTACCTGAGTATGTTTGTTGGTTGGAATGATGAGGAACAATCTGAACAGAAAACAAATGAATACAGTAATTGAACACAAAAAATTTAGGAATTGTCGAGTAATATCAAAATATTCAGAACTCAGTTAATTCATATTTTCAGTAATTCGAGTGACGCAGAGTCTCTTTTGTCAAGTCAATGAGGGTATAGTGCCGTTTGTGGTGCACCGAATTACTGAAAATACAAATTGACCGAGTTCCGAATATTTTGACATTATTCGACACTTTCTCAATCTTTTTGTTCAATTATTCGTTC
>NW_024743153.1:0-3295 GCF_018991925.1 Homarus americanus | reverse complement strand
GGCTCCCAGGTACACCACACACACTCCCAGGTACACCTCTGACACTCCCAGGTACCCCTCTGATACTCCCAGGTAAACCTCTGACACTCCCAGGTACACCTCTGACATTCCCAAGTACACCTCCCACACTCCCAGGTTCACCTCAAACACTCCCAGGTATACCTCTGACACTGCCAGGTACACCTCTGACACTCCCAGGTACACCTCTGACACTCCCAGGTACACCTCTGACACTTCCAGGTACCCCCCTGACACTCCCAGACACACCGCCGATACTCACAGGTACACCCCTGACACTCCCTGGTACAACCCTGACAATCCCAGGTACACCCCTGACACTCCCAGGTACACCTTTGACACTCCCAGTTACACCTCCGACACTCCCAGCTACACCCCTGACACTCCCAGGTACACCTCTGACACTCCCAGGTACACCTCTGACACTCCCAGGTACACCTCTGACACTGGCAGGTACACCTCTGACACTCCCAGGTACACCTCCGACACACCCAGGTACACCTCCGATACTCCCAGGTACATCTCTGACACTCCCAATTACACCGCTGACACTCCCAGGTGCACCCCTGACACTCACAGGTACACCTCTGACACTCTTAGGTACACCTCAGACACTCCCAGGTACATTTCTGACACTTCCAGGTACACCTCAGACACTCCCAGGTACACCACTGACACTCCCAGGTACCCCTGACCTCCAGGTACACCACTGACACTTCCCAGGTGCCACCTCAGACACTCCCCAGGTACCAGCACGACACTTCGAGGTACACCTCCCAACACTCCCCAGGTACATAACTGACACTCCCAGGTACACCCCTGACCTCCCAGGTACACCTCCTGACACTCCCAGGTACACCACTGACACTCCCAGGTACACCTCAGACACTCCCAGGTACACCTCTGACACTTCGAGGTACACCTCTGACACTTCTAGGTACACGTCAGACACTCCCTGGTACACCTCTGATACTCCCAGGTACACCTCTGACACTCCCAGGTGCACCTCTATCACTCCCTGGTACATCACTGACACTCCTAGGTACACTTCTTACACTCTCTGGTTCTCCTCTGACACTCCCAGGTACACCTCAGACACTCCCACGCACACCTTAGACACTCCCAGGTAAACCCCACCCACTCCCAGGTACATCTCTGACACTCCCAGGTACACCTCTGACACTCCCAGGTAACCCTCTGACTCTCCCAGGTACACCGCTGACACTGCCAGGCACACCTCAGACACTGACAGGTACACCTCAGACACTCCCAGGTACACCTCTGTCACTCCCAGGTACAACTCTGACACTCCCTGGTTCTCCTCTGACACTCCCAGGTGCACCTCTGACACTCCCTGGTACATCACTGACACTCCCAGGTACACCTCTTACACTCTCTGGTTCTCCTCTGACACTCCCAGGTACACCTCAGACACTCCCACGCACACCTCTGTCACTCCCAGGTACAACTCTGACACTCCCAGGTACACCTCAGACACTCCCAGGTACACTTCAGACACTCCCAGGTACACCTCTGACACTCCCTGGTACACCTCAGACACTCCCAGGTACACCTGAAACATTCCCAGGTACACCACTGACACTCCCAGGTACACCACTGACACTCCCAGGTACCTCCGGCACTCCCAGGTACACCTCTGACACTCCCAGGTACACCCCTGACAATCCCAGGTACACCCTGACACTCCCAGGTACACCTCTGACCTCCCAGGTACACCTTGACCTCCCAGTTACACCTCCGACACTCCCAGGTACACCTGACCTCCCAGGTACACCTCTGGCACTCCAGGTACACCGTCGGACCTCTCAGGTACACCTCAGACACTCCCAGGTACACCTCAGACACTCCCAGGTACCTCTGACACTCCCAGGTCCTCTGATACTCCCAGGTATGCCTCTGACACTCCCAGGTACACCTCACACACTCCCAGGTACACCACTGACACTCCCAGGCCTCTGATGCTCCCAGGTATGCCTCTGACAGCCTCCCAAGTACACCTCACACACTCCCAGGTACCATCTGACACTCCCAGGTGCACCTCAGACACTCCCACGTACCTTAGACACTCCCAGGTACCTCTGCCACTCCCAGGTACATCTCTGGCCTCCCAGTTACACCCAAAATACTCCAGGTACACCTCTGCACACTCCCAGGTACACCTGAGACATTCCCAGGTACCTCTGACACTCCCAGGTTCACCACCCAACACTCCCAGGTACCGTCTGGCACTCCCAGGTACACCTCAGACACTCCCAGGTACACCTCACACACCCCAGGTACACCTGAGACATTCCCAGGTACATCTCTGACATGCCAGGTACCTCTGACACTCTCCAGATACACCGCCATTACTCTGGGTACACCCTGACACTCCCAGGTACACCATTGACAATCCAAGGTACACCCCTGGCCTCCCAGGTACACCTCTGACACTCCCAGGTACACCTCAACCTCCCAGGTACACCTCTGACACCCAGTTACCTCCGACACTCCAGGTACACCCCTGACACTCCCAGGTACCCACCTGACCTCCCAGGTACACCTAGCCTCCCAGGTACACCTCTGACACTCCCAGGTACACCTCTGACACTCCCAGGTACATCTCTGACACTCCCAGGTACACCTCTGACACTCCCAGGTACACCACCGACCTCCCAGGTACACGCACTCCCGGTGCCTGACACTCCCAGGTACCTCAGACCTCCCAGGTACACCTCTGACACTCCCCAGAGGTACACCTCTGGCCTTCAGGTACACCTCCTGACACTCCCAGGTACACCCCTGACCTCCGAGGTGGTCCTCCTGAGCTCCCAGGTACTCCTCTGGCTCACAGGTACCTCTTCCGCTCCCAGGTACACCTCTGTCCTCCCAGGTACACCTCTGACTCTCCCAGGTACCATGACACTCCCAGGTACACCGCCCAGCACTGCCAGGTACCTCAGACACTGACAGGGCACTCAGGCCTCCCAGGTACCTGTCACTCCCAGGTACAACTCTGGACACTCCCAGGTACTCTCTGACACTCCCAGGTGCACCTCTGACACTCCCAGGTACATCTCTGACACTCCCAGGTACACCTCTACACTCCCAGGTTCCCTCTCTGACACTCCCAGGTACACCTCAGACACTCCCAGGTACACCTCTGTCACCCCAGGTACAACTCTGACACCCCAGGTACACCTCCAGACACTCCCAGGTACACCTCAGACACTCCCAGGTACACCTCTGACACTCCCAGGTACACCTCTGACACCCT
>NW_024743152.1:0-10560 GCF_018991925.1 Homarus americanus | reverse complement strand
GACCATTATCCGGTTTAGCATTTATCCGGAGTCCTTTAACACGGCTTTAGAGGATTATGAACATTAGATTAACACCTAATCGTGTCCATGATCAAACCTTATAAGTGGTTGTTCCCAGTCGGCGTAATAGAGATGTCTCAACTGTGTACATTATGCCTTCAGTCTTCATTGGTGTATTCATAAGTGGTCTATGATTGTCGGGAACAAAATGTAAACAGCACTTTTAGGCTAAAACGTATGTAACAATATAAGCAACAAACCACTCAGCGCAGCCAAACTCAGCTCGACATTAGCCACCACGTGAAGATTAGGCACCCAATCAGATTTTACTTGTTATACACAGAAGTGCCACTTTTTGTGGTGGGGGGGTGTTAGGGTAGTTAATCTTCTGGTGATATAAGATTGGCTGCTGCCATATCTTCGTGATTTCATAATTTTATCTTGTTAAAACCAAACACGATTTCTATGAGCGTTTTAAATCCCAGTGTTAGAGGCGGTGTTACCTTGTTCACCTGACAGTCAAATATTGTAGCCAGGAACAATCAGATCCAACTTGAGTACATCAGTTGGTCACTGTGGAGGAATGGTGGTGGTGGGAAAGTGGTGGTGGTGGCGGTGGGGAAGGCGAGTAGTGGTGGTGAGGAAGTGTTTATAGTGGTGATGGTGGTGAGGAAGTGTTTATAGTGGTGATGGTGGTGAGGAAGTGTTTATAGTGGTGATGGTGGTGAATCTATCTAGCCTTCTTTTAAAACTGTCCAGCGTTCCAGCACTTACTACAAAGTTGCTAAGCTTGTTCCACTCGTCCACCACCCTATTTGTGAACCAGTTTCTTCCTATCTCCCTCCTAAACCTAAACTTATCCAACTTAAATCCGTTGCTACGAGTCCTATCCTCCTCGGATATTATAAGAACTTTATCTATATCCCCTTTATTGATTCCTTTCACCCACTTAAATACTTAAGTACTTCACCACAATCACTTCACCATAATCATTTTGCCACAATCACTTCACCACCACCACAATCACTTAACCTTCACCAAAATCAGTTTCGCCACAATCGCTTCACCATCACCACAATCATTTCACCATCACCAAAATCACTACACTATCACCACAATCACAATCACTTCAATTGTGTCTTATAAAAACTAACCCACGTTATAGAAATATTGCCCAGGCGTTTAGTATCTTGACCGCGGCTCATAGGCTAGTTACCGTGGGTGATGTAATTATATAAACATAATGTTTGTAGCCCACATTAATATAAGTATTACGGTCTGTCTGACGGGCTAATACATTATTATAATGTACCATCCATTTTTATATTTATCATTTTTTTAAGTTGTTCAGGTTTTAATCACCAGTAATTAGATATTTATAATAACGTAGATATGAGGATAAATATTGAAAAATACGAGGGTGGAAATCACATTTATTTTTAATATTTACCAACACAGGTCATACAGAATATCAATAGCCTGTCCAATGGCCTCCCTTTTATATAGCCCCCTGGAGCCTTCTTGGAACTGAGACACAAGGTTATATAGCTGGTTGAATCCTCACAAACTGCTCACACTCGTCCTGGGTGTGTAGGAGGAGTCGGGGACCAGTGTTTAGCTTGTCTTCAGGTTCCCACGCGTTCACTATCTGGGGCCAAATGGTCTCTATAGGGTTGAGGTCTGGGTAGCACTCACAAACAGTCATAGTAATCTCTTAACACAAACAATGGCCTTATACAATATTATATTTGTGGTATTAAATATTTCAATAAAAATGCAACATTATTATTCTATTGGGTAAAGGAAAAGTTGTATTGATAAACTGAAAGAAACTTATTGAATATGGACCTGGAGATTTAGATGGCCAGTCCAAAAGGTCAATTTCATTCGACCTTTCCTCTGACCAGCGCTTCATCTCTCGTGCCGTGTGAACAGGGCAGTTATCAAAGAAGTGAACAATATTCATCAAACATAATTTGTTAACAATTATATCATGAATTGGCGCCTTCATATAGGTGAAAATGCGCGACTTAGAAAAATAAAATAGGCGAGTGTGGAGGCACGGATGGTGGGCAGCCTCCAGCAGCTCGAGGCAAACGTCAGAGATGATGATGGGTAATGTAAACTGTTGTACACTGAAGAGGAAAAATAAGAGATAACTGTAGTATATACTGAAGGAAAAAAGAACAAAATATAGGTATTGAGGGAAAGGTGTTTGTTGATCAAGTAACCCAAATTAAGGAGCACATTTCAGTATTAATAGTATGGATAGATCTACGTAGTATTAGTTAAGGGCTCCAAATTGGTGCCATCTTTTACTGTAATAATACAAGACTAATACCATATGTTGGAGTTTGATAAACTTTATATAGGAGCAACTTTTCTAGACTATTACAAATTCTAAATTGCAATTTAAAATATGTATGCCCCTTTTGACCCGATCTAATGTTGACACTGGTGTATATACTATTCAACACAGTATGGTGGCTCACTGGGAAGGTACCTGTTGTGGATGATGGAGGCCTCGGGTTCGACTGCCAGATGGATTGAAGTCGTGTTGAACTGGACGAGGCAGAGACAGGATTTTGAATGGTTCGTAAGTAAAATTTATGTTTTACCAGTGATATTGGGGCTGGTGCAATGGAATTACTCTACTATAGAGAAAGAAGCTGTGACTGCTTATGGCACTGGAAAAGTTTAACATATATCTTGGCAACACCTACCAGAGAATTGTAGTTTACAGTGACCATAATTTATTACAGTTCAGAAGTCGAATGAAAAACAGGAATCAGAGACTTAATAGATGGTGATTAACTCTGCAGGGAAGGACTTGGTATGTTGTGTAGGAGTGAGGGAAGGACTTGTAGTATTGTGTAGGAGTGAGGGAAGGACTTGTAGTATTGTGCAGGTGTGAGGGAAGAACTTGTAGTATTGTGTAGGCGTGAGGGAAGGACTTGTATTATTGTGTAGGAGTGAGGGAAGGACTTGTAGTATTGTGCAGGTGTGAGGGAAGGACTTGTAGTATTGTGTAGGCGTGAAGGATGGTCATGTAATATTATGTCGGCGTCAGGGATGGACTTGGTATGTTGTGTAGGAGTGAAGGAAGGACTTGTAGTATTGTGTAGGGGAGAGGGAAGGACTTCTAGTATTGTGTAGGAGTGAGGGAAGGACTTGTAGTATTGTGTAGTCGTGAGGGAAGGACTTGTAGTATTGTGTAGGAGTGAAGGAAGGACTTGGTATGTTGTGTAGGAGTGAGAGAATATCGTTGCAAATGCTCTATCTCATTCACCAGACTGAAAATAAAACACAAGTGTTTTATCTTTGGGGAGGGAGATTTATAAGGCACTGAATATATTTGATTGAGAGGTAATTGCACTGCTTCTTCAGTAAGTAGGACTATATTTTATATATGTTCCTGTATGTAAACATTGTTTCGTATGTTATATATATATATTAATTTATAATAAGTATGTAATAAGTAAATCAGGCTGAGGTTCGGGTTAGGGTTAAATTAGGCTGTGGTCATCTGTACTGTGCTTAAATTGTTCCTTTACTTGACCTTTGTTTGTGGTCTCTTTACTTTATAATGCTAAGTTATGCATTTTATGATTCATCTTAACATGATACCTATATTTTGAGTTAATGTGAGGGTTATTATTGAGAATATGGTGGAGATAATATAAGAGTCATTATAGTGTTTACCCCGCTTGTTGTTGTGACCACTCGTGTGACTTGTGACTTGACTTGTGGTAAATTCTTGATAAAGAGGAGTGCTGGCATAACAGTATGAAGAAAGAGTGATTTTAATTCTTGTCGCCCTGCAATATATACAAAAAAAAACCTATTTTTGGTTAATAAAATTTTAATTTCACAGGTATTAACAGAAAATACTACTCCAGGGAGGATGAGGACCATAACTTGGTGTACAGATGACGAGGCAACATCAAGATGGACAAGAGAAACGATCAAGAGTACAGTAAAGGATGAACATTCTCTAAATAACTCAGTCTACCAAACATGACAGGAAGTTGTATTGTATATATGTAAGTGTTGGTTAAATACGTCCACATAAATACTAAAACAGATTATAACAGTGTGTTGAAATCTTATCTACTGACTACTGTAGAGTTACTGTAGCACTGTAGGAGTGAGGAAAGAACACGCACATGATAGGAGTGAGGAAAGAACAAGCAATATTATGTAAGAGTGAGGGAAGGACATGAAGTGTTGTGTAGGAGTGAGGAAAGGACTTGAAGTGTTGTGTAGGAGTGAGGAAAGGACTTACAGGGTTGTGTAAGAGTGAGGAAAGGACTTGTAGGGTTGTGAAGACGAGGGAAGGACATGAAGTGTTGTGTAGGAGTGAGGAAAGGACATGAAGTGATGTGTAGGAGTGAGGAAAGGACATGAAGTGATGTGTAGGAGTGAGGGAAGGACTTGCAGTGTTGTGTAGAAATGAGGGATGGACTTCTAGTATTGTGTAGGAGTGAGGGAAGGACTTGCAGTGTTATGTAGGAGTGAGGGAAGGACTTGCAGGGTTGTGCAGGAGTGAGGGAAGGACTTGCAGTGTTGTGTGTAGGAGTGAGGGAAGGACTTGCAGTGTTGTGTAGAAATGAGGGAAGGACTTCTAGTATTGCGTAGGAGTGTGGGAAGGAATTGCAGTGCTGTGTAGGAGTGAAAGAAGGACTTGCAGGGTTGTGTAGGAGTGAGGGAAGGACTTCTAGTATTGTGTAGGAGTGAAAGAAGGTTTTATAGTATTGTGTAGGAGTGAGGGAAGTGATTCTAGTATTGTGTAGGAGTGAGGGAAGGACTTGTAGTGTGGTGTAGGAGTGAGGGAGGGACTTGTAGTGTGGTGTAGGAGTGAGGGAAGGACTTGTAGTGTGGTGTAGGAGTGAGGGAAGGACTTGTAGTGTGGTGTAGGAGTGAGGGAAGGACTTGTAGTGTGGTGTAGGAGTGAGGGAAGGACTTGTATAGGAGTGACCATATAGACTTGTGGCGTTGCGAAGCTTATAACTTCTAATACACTGTTGTAATCTTTTATGTGGATTTGTAACTAGACAGTCAGGAAGTATTTTGTTCAACTTAATTATTTTGGACTTTAGTTTCATCTTTATTTGCAAAACAAAATATTTTATTCTTCCTGGTAGTGAAATACAAGATTTTACTGTAAAATTAGGTAATTATTACATCTTTACAACTTACTTGTAACCAATGAGCATTTCCTGTGGGCAAACTTTTGAAATTGTAAAAAAAAAACATTGTATTTGTTGTAACTGTTCTGAGGCAGTATGTCACTCCTAGGGGCTATGTGAGGCCCCCAGGGCTTATATGCTGCCGCCACGGACTGTTTGGCTAATTAGGGCTGTGTGGTGATCATAGGTGGTTGTATAATGGATTTAAAGACTATGTAAGGTTGTCAGGGGTAGTCTGATCCAACCAGAGGCTGTTTGTGGCTATATTGTGAATATCAACTTGGAGATGTGTGAGGCTCTTAGAGAGCTACTGTACTTGTGACTGAGGGGGTTAATTGATGCTCCTAATGTCTGTGTACAGAAAAAGATGAATATATCCTAAATAAGTCAGTCTACCCGACATGACAGGAAGTTGTATTGTGTATAATATTTACTGTTGGTTCGACAAGTCTTTGTAAATGCTAAAATAGATTATAACGGTGTATTGAAGGTTTATCTTCTGATTACTGTACGACTGAGGGAAGGACATGCAGTATTGTGTAGTATTGAGGGAAGGACTTCAGTATTGTGTAGGAATGAGGGAAGGACTCACTGTGATGTGTAGGGGTGAGGGAAGGACTCACTGTGATGTGTAGGAGTGTGGGAAGGACTCGCTGTGACGTGTAGTGGTGTGGGAAGGACTTGTAGTGTGGTGTAGGAGTGAGAGAAGGACTTATAGTGTGGTGTAGGAGTAAGGGAAGGATATATAGGGTCGTGAAGGAGTGAGAGAAGGACTTGTAGTGTGGTGTAGGTGTGAGAGAAGGACTTGTAGTGTTATGTATGAGTGAGTGAAGGACTTGTAGTGTGGTGTAGGCGTGAGAGAAGGACTTGTAGTGTTATGTATGAGTGAGGGAAGGACTTGCAAGGTTGTGTAGGAGTGAGAGAAGGACTTGGAGTATGGTGTAGGAGTAAGGGAAGGACTTGTATTGTATGCGTGAAGGAAGGACTTGTAGTGTGGTGTAGGCGTGAGAGAAGGACTTGTAGTATGGTGTAGGAGTAAGGGAAGGACTTGTAGTATTGTGTAGAAGTGAGGGAAGGACTTGCAGTGTTGTGTAGGAGTAAGGGAAGGACATATAGGGTTGTGAATTACTTAGGGAAGGACTTGCAGGGCTGTGTATGAATGAGGGAAGGACTTGTAGTGTGGTGTAGGAGTGAGGATAGGACTCACTGTGATGTGTAGGAGTGAGGGAAGGATTTACTGAGGTGTAGGAGTGAGGGAAGGACTCACTGTGAGGTGTAGGAGTGAGGGAAGGACTCACGGTGAGGTGTAGGAGTGAGGAAAGGACTCACGGTGAAGTGTAGGAGTGAGGGAAGGACTGAGTGTGAGGTGTAAAATGAAGGGCTTCTGTCTCACCAAGGAGGCAGACTACTGGTGATGACGTCATTGTTCTTGTGGTCTGTTCCACCATTGACGTAGGCTACTAGTGGTGACGTCACTGCTGTGGTCCACCAGTGGAATGCCTGAAGTGACTTCAGTTCACTTAACAACTTAAAATGCAGAGAACGTGTGACATAATGTTACAAGCAAGTTGTAATGATTTAATAAGAACTGAAAATTACAGTACATTCTTGAAGTAGCATCTTTTAATCCAGTGCCAGCAAGAGTAAAATAGTTCGTTATACAAGTGGAAATAAAACTGAAGTACAAAATAAGTCAATGTCATAACATTGTTGAAGTTACGATATTTTGTACAGTATTTTCATCTTCATTTGTATAACACAATGTTTTACTTTAGCTGGCACAGCACTGAAATAAAAAATGCCAGTTTAAGAATTTACCTTAATTATCAGTTATTTATTTATTACGTGTTCACAACTTTGTAACCAATGAATTTTTCCTCTGGAGGCTGATTGATTCTCCCCTAAGATCTACATGATGCTTCTAGGGGGCTTATAAATAGGTAGTTGTGTACAGCTAGTAAGGGCTATGTGATGACACTAAAGGCTGTGTATCACTGCTAGGGACAGTGATGCTGCCAAGGGCTGGGTGCCGAGGCTTGTCTGAGCCCCCTACTGTAGAGATAGGCGAGACACGTCGACCAAGGTACACTGGTAACCTTGCATGATCCAGGTTGGGTCGCCTTTATGGGACCCTGTGTACACAGGTTGTAGTACCATAAGGGCAACTTAACCTAGCAGTAATCTGGTGTCAATCATTACAATAAATATTTGTAGAGTAACTTAATGTGTCGTATAAATAAAAAAAAATACTTCTATTTCTTTGTTTATAATAATCCTAATAAAAAAGTTGAAAACAAAAGGGTTCCAAAGGCAAAAATGAAAAGAGCCAAATATTATACTTTCCCGAAAAGTAGAAAATCTACGTCACCGATAAGTAGATACTTACGATGTTTTGAGAATCCGAATTTATGATCTTTTTAATTATTGTAAGCTCGAATTTAAGAGAAAAAAATGACTTAAAAGTAGATGCTTAAGAGAAAACATACCTTACGATTTTTCTAATTCTCAAAAGATCGTAAGTATCTACTTTTAAGTAGATTATCATAGAAAACGGGAAATTTGTATCATAAAAAATGGGAAATATCTACTTTCCGGGAAAGTTGGTTATCTACTTTCCCGAAAAGTAGATAGATTTTCTACTTTTCGGGAAAGTAGATTATCGACTTTTCGGGAAGTAGATTTTCGAATTTTGGGGGAAATATTACCTAATTTTGCGAAGTAGATAATCATAGAAAACGGGAAATTTGTATCATAAAAAATGGGAAATATCTACTTTCCGGGAAAGTTGGTTATCTACTTTCCCGAAAAGTAGATAGATTTTCTACTTTTCGGGAAAGTAGATTATCGACTTTTCGGGGAAGTAGATTTTCGAATTTTTGGGGAAAAATTACCTAATTTTGCCAAGCAGATTATCATAGAAAACATGAAATTTGTATCATAAAAAATGGGAAATATCTACTTTCCGGGAAAGTTGGTTATCTACTTTCCCGAAAAGTAGATAGATTTTCTACTTTTCGGGAAAGTAGATTATCGACTTTTCGGGGAACTAGATTTTCGAATTTTGGGGGAAATATTACCTAATTTTGCCAAGTAGATTATCATAGAAAACGGGAAATTTGTATCATAAAAAATGGGAAATATCTACTTTCCTGGAAAGTTGGTTATCTACTTTCCCGAAAAGTAGATACATTTTCTACTTTTCGGGAAAGTAGATAACCAACTTTTCGGGGAAGTAGACTTAATTTGTGAAACAATTCTTTAATTCTAAGCCAAGCAGATTATCATCATAGAAAACGGGAAATTTGTATCATAAAAATGGGAAATATCTACTTTCCGGGAAAGTTGGTTATCTACTTTCCCGAAAAGTAGATAGATTTTCTACTTTTCGGGAAAGTAGATTATCGACTTTTCGGGGAAGTTGATTTTCGAATTTTGGGGGAAATATTACCTAATTTTGCGAAGTAGATTATCATAGAAAACGGGAAATTTGTATCATAAAAATGGGAAATATCTACTTTCCGGGAAAGTTGGTTATCTACTTTCCCGAAAAGTAGATAGATTTTCTACTTTTCGGGAAAGTAGATTATCGACTTTTCGGGGAAGTACATTTTCGAATTTTGGGGGAAATATTCCCTAATTTTGCCAAGTAGATTATCATAGAAAACGGGAAATTTGTATCATAAAAAATGGGAAATATCTACTTTCCGGGAAAGTTGGTTATCTACTTTCCCGAAAAGTAGATAGATTTTCTACTTTTCGGGAAAGTAGATTATCGACTTTTCGGGGAACTAGATTTTCGAATTTTGGGGGAAATATTACCTAATTTTGCCAAGTAGATTATCATAGAAAACGGGGAAATTTGTATCATAAAAAATGGGAAATATCTACTTTCCGGGAAAGTTGGTTATCTACTTTCCCGAAAAGTAGATAGATTTTCTACTTCTCAGGAAAGTAGATTATCGACTTTTCGGGGAAGTAGATTTTCGAATTTTGGGGGAAATATTACCTAATTTTGCGAAGTAGATTATCATAGAAAACGGAAATTTGTATCATAAAAAATGGGAAATATCTACTTTCCGGGAAAGTTGGTTATCTACTTTCCCGAAAAGTAGACAGATTTTCTACTTCTCAGGAAAGTAGATTATCGACTTTTCGGGGAAGTAGATTTTCGAATTTTGGGGGAAATATTACCGAATTTTGCGAAGTAGATTATCATAGAAAACGGGAAATTTGCATCATAAAAAATGGGAAATATCTACTTTCCGGGAAAGTTGGTTATCTACTTTCCCGAAAAGTAGATAGATTTTCTACTTCTCGGGAAAGTAGATTATCGACTTTTCGGGGAAGTAGATTTTCGAATTTGGGGGGAAATATTACGTAATTTTGCGAAGTAGATTATCATAGAAAACGGGAAATTTGTATCATAAAAATGGGAAATATCTACTTTCCGGGAAAGTTGGTTATCTACTTTCCCGAAAAGTAGATACATTTTCTACTTTTTGGGAAAGTAGATTATCGACTTTTCGGGGAAGTAGATTTTCGAATTTTGGGGGAAATATTACCTAATTTTGCGAAGTAGATAATCAGAAATGGAAATTAAATATAAAAAATGTAAACATTCACTTTCCGGGAAAGTTGGTTATCTACTTTCCCGAAAAGCAGATAGATTTTTTACTTTTCGGGAAAGTAGATTATCGACTTTTCGGGGAAATAGATTTTCGAATTTTGGGGGAAATATTACCTAATTTTGCCAAGTAGATTATCATAGAAAACGGGAAATTTGTATCATAAAAAATGGGAAATATCTACTTTCCGGGAAAGTTGGTTATCTACTTTCCCGAAAAGTAGATAGATTTTCTACTTTTCGGGAAAGTAGATTATCGACTTTCAAGCAGATTTCGCGAATTTTGGTGGAAATATTACCTAATTTTGCGAAGTAGATTTTCATAGAAAACGGGAAATTTGTTTCATAAAAAATGGGAAACATCTACTTTCCGGGAAAGTTGGTTATCTACTTTCCCGAAGAGTAGATAGATTTTCTACTTTTCGGGAAAGTAGATTATCGACTTTTCGGGGAAGTAGATTTTCGAATTTTCGGGGAAATAGTACCTAATTTTGCGAAGTAGATTATCATAGCAACGGGAAATTTGTATCATAAAAATGGGAAATATCTACTTTCCGGGAAAGTTGGTTATCTACTTTCCCGAAAAGTAGATAGATTTACTACTTTTCGGGAATGTAGATTATCGACTTTTCGGGGAAGTAGATTTTCGAATTTTGGGGGAAATATTACCTAATTTTGCGAAGTAGATTATCATAGAAAACGTGAAATTTGTATCATAAAAAATGGAAAATATCTACTTTCCGGGAA
>NW_024743151.1:0-19397 GCF_018991925.1 Homarus americanus | reverse complement strand
ATCAGCGGCCCTTGTGGAGGTATAACATTTCCTGAGTGTTTCTTGGATTATCTTACAGGTATTTTGCTCCACGTGTGTGTACTAGCAGTGGAGGAATAAACCATTACAAGGTCTGGATTATATACGTGAGGCTGAACTTAGAGCGGAGGAGATGTTCCCGATACAACCAACCAACATCACTGTACAGTCAGTAGTTCATGTGATAGAGAATAAATAATACAAGACGTATTTACCACCCGTCTAGAGACAATTGGCTTCACGTTGCATGTTTCTCAAATGAGACTCAGAAAAATAATTTACTAATTTCATTAAAGATAATATTTATTTAGTTAAGAGATACAGTAGGCAGAGTAAATGTTGACTGTCATAAAGGTGGAAACATATATATAAATTAACTCCGGTAGTAAGTGCTAGTTGGAGGATTAAGTGCCTCCTTCCTCCCTTAACTTGTTCCTCCTCCGCCCTCACCTGATTTGAGGAGCAGGATTCTCACAGGGTGGTACTGAATATTAGGTGTTCTTCCTAACACTATCACTTGGAGGATTACCTTAACCGATAGGTCAACAACTGCAAATATGCTGCCTGTATAACAAGTGAACTAACTTGGGTTGAGCACTGTGGCGTGTGTAGGTGTCCGCAAGGCAAGGCCTATACCCTTGTGGTCACGATGGGCCATGTGGTGAGGGCTTGTGTAAACAACCCCCCCCCCCCTCATAGTGTCCCAGGCTGGATAGTTCTTTTGAAACTAAATTGACTTTGATACTGTATCTAACCAGAAAAACAGAGATGCTATTAAGAACAAGTGTAGTGTAATAAAAGTGTTTATAAACTGAGAATACTCCTGCTACCTTGGTCCCTCTGACACCACCCGCTCATGGCCTCCCCTCACACCGCTGATACGCTGTAGATGCCAGTTTCCCTTGTCCTGTAAGAGGGTTACGCCTCCCAACCGCCGCTGGCTTCCTTGGAGTGCCAAGCAGTCCTCGGCCCTCTGACGTAGGCACATAGGTCGAGTCCTGTAACTCCTCCATGTCTGAGTTGACTGGAGACCCAGCCACTCGCTTTAACTCTCCTGATGCACTGAGGGAGCCAGGTGACTATGGTGTTGACCTTGACACCAACGGAGAGGATGGCTTTCAACTAGTTCAGTCCAGGAACAAGCGGAAGGCCGAAAAGGCAGAAAAACTTAGAGACCATCAACTACAACCTCAACCCCCCATGAGAGTAAGATTAAACTTCCCTGAAGGTACACCACCTGAAGACAAGTATCTCTGGCTGAACGATGCGGAAGACAAACACCCAGAGGCTGAGTTTCAGTTCAGAGTCGGTACACAAGATCATGTTCTGATTAGAAGCGACCCAGCAGTCATACAGGATCTCCTCACCAATAGCATAAGGGGAATAACCATGGAACAATCATCCCAACCATCGAGCAAGAAAACCATCTTAATCATAGGGCTTGACCAGTACCAGACCCCTACACTAGTAGAAGCTCATCCCTACATCAGAAGGACGAAGCGACTCAGGGGCAAGAACGAGGTTATTGTAGACTGGGGTGGCTCGGAAGACCCACCCAAGACCATTCGAGTCCGTGGTGCCTATCGGACTCTGAAGGTAACTCTCTATCAGCCCCCTACCCGTAGGTGTTGCAATTGTCAACACCGGGGCCATGTGGCCCGGTTATGCCCCTCGACTAAGCCGTGGTGTGGTCTCTGCTCAACACAACATGCAACACAGGCTTGCAGAGATACAGTTGCTCAAGGGGGTGTCGTTCAACACAAGTGTATTAACTGCAAAACATATGGAGTTCCTGTATGGCACCATGACTGTCCTAGAGCTCCTACGCCCCTTCAGCGCCCAGACCCGCCACCCAGGCAGGTCTCAAGAAACACTAATGCTGCTAGGGTACTCCCTACGGCCAGCCCCTGGCCCACCCACCCACCAAAGCTCCAGGATCATCACCAGCAGTCATCGAAAGATCAGTATGGGACAACACAGACGTACCGATACAACAGGTAGCTGCCAACACACCCCGTGAAGAGATCAATGATTTGAAAAATGAAATTAAATAACTCAAAGCTCCATTTACAGCTCAAACTGATATGTTAAAGAGCCTCTGTGATACACTACAGAAAAAGAACACCACCAACACAGTGCAGCAGCTATGGAAAGATTACAGTCAAACTGAAGACATTCAGATGTCAGTACCAGATGTGGAAACTCAAGACCCACCAGGAACTAGTGTCTACGCAGAGGAAAATAGTGATACTGGTAACAGTTCTATTGATGCCTCTGTGGACATGGTCAGTGAAGATGAACAAAGACAGAGAAAATGGTGGTGATGTCGTGTGTAACCAAAGTGTTTTGTTGTCTGCCACTGACTTACAACAATTGTTGAGCCGCACATGCTCCAGAAATGTTTCAAAAAGGTTAAATGGCCTACTGCCTGCCGAAGGGACAGGCAGCATAGAAAAGCACAGTATCATACAGTGCCTTTTGCTTCTTTCCAAATACATTTCATAATGGCCAGTGTTAATACCAGACAGATACAGAGCGGTGAAGGTGATGAGTTGGAACATCTCATCCCTTAGAAAACGATACCCTGACCTACACCACAAAGTTGTGACTGAGGACATCGATATTGTGTGTCTGCAGGAGTGCCTCACACCTAATGGTAAGCCCCCACTCAGTCTGCCCAATTATGTGTATTATGATCCTAGTTCTACTCACACATGTTTGATGTATGTTAAGAAGTCACTCCCGCATGTACCTCTTCTATCCAAAAAGACTACCAACCTTCAGTACCATGGGATCACTATCCACCTAGGCAACTCCACACTCAACGTGCTAAACGCCTATGCTCCCTCAGATCAGCTTCAGTACACAGATCTCCCAGACTTTTTACACACTGAGCCCACTGTCCTAATGGGTGACCTGAATACTAGACACAAGAAATTAGGTGACTCCTCCACAAACACCAATGGTAGCAAACTTATCTCACTTCTAAGTGCATATGAAGATGTTCAAATTATAGGTAATAATGAACCAACACACATCTATGGCGGGGGTCTAGACAAATGTATTGGCTTTAATCTATCATACACAACTCATAGCTCTGATGTTGTCACTGATCTTATGTCTGACCACAGCCCAATCCAAGCTAGTATACATGTAGCCAATGACACCCCCACTGGTGGTAAACTCAACAGACGTAGAATCACAGTCAAGCAAGAACATGAAAGCCAGTTCATAGACTTCATCCATGACTGGTACAAGGACTACTAACCTGACAATTACCAAAGTTTCCATGACGATCTGATAGATAGGACTTATACATACTTCAACAATGACTCCACCAAAAAAAGGAGAAAACGTGGTCAGCATAATGGGAACAGGCAACAGCAGTGCTATAATGACCCTCAGCTGAAAAAAACTCATGGCGAGGGTCAGGAGGTTGGGTAAGTGCTACAAACAAATTAGAACACCTCAAATGGTAATATTGTATCAAGCTTCCCTTGCTGCTGTCAGGGAACGTGTAAACGAACTCAGACAAAATGCATGGGAGACATATGTCAACAATCTGAACCAAAACACATCCCTCAGCAAAGCATGGAAAGACATAAACACAATCAGAGGTAAAAGCAGTAGACACGTCTCCCATCCAAACCCTCTGCAAAAGTCGAATGAGCTAATAACAAAGTGGGCTCATGTGTCTAGCTATGACATGTTACCAGCTGGGACTCGGGGACTCCTTGATGCAAAGTCTGTAGAGAGAAGTAATCTTATTAGCTTTATGCTGGGCAAACAGCACGATGAGTGTGATGTTCCATATACTGAGTGGGAGCTTGGCGCCGCCCTCGCCAGGGGTAGGTCTACTTCCCCTGGAGAGGACGGAGTCACCTACAACATCATTAGACTACTAAGGCGCGTGCCAGGCAATCCATTGTTGGTATTGTACAATATGAGTCATGCCGAGGGCCAACTACCCACATCATGGACCAGCAGTATTGTGGTACCAATACCGAAACCAGGACAGCCTGATGCCTTTCGTCCCATATCACTAACCAGCTGCCTGTGTAAAACCTTTGAGAGGATGGTTCTTGGCAGACTCTTATATAGAATCAGAGAACACATGTCTCCTAACATAAATGGCTTTACTCATGGTAAAGGTGTACATAATTGCATCACCACATTCCTAACTGTGCATGGTGATGAAAGGCACAGATACACCACATTTCTTGACCTAAAAGCTGCATTTGATATTGCCAATAGGCAACTGATATTGTACGAAGTAGCCAAAATGGATATAGGAGGTAGGCTGTTACACTGGATAAGTGGTTACCTAATCAACAGAAGGGCTGCTGCACTGTTTCAGGGTTACAAAAGTGAAGTTAAAGATATGCAACTTGGTACCCCTCAAGGTGGAGTACTTAGCCCCACTTTGTTCAATGTTCTTATGAATGCTTTATTAAATTTAATACCAGACAACCCCAGCAATATCTCAATCAGCTATGCTGATGATATTCTTATACATACTAAAACTCATCGTGAAATGCAAACCACCCTGAACCATGTATACGCAGCCTGTGAACACCTTGGTCTTATTATCTCCACTGAGAAAACTAAGGTGTTCAACAAACAAGCTGGTAACCGCAAACGCGGACCCGCCAAGCTCAAGATAGGTAACAACACTATTGACTATGTTTCTTCTTTTAAATATCTTGGTGTTTCCGTCCCTTGTACCCTACCTGCCATACAACAGCTAACCCGCCAATGTACTGACAGACTGAGACCTCTTAGAAGTGTAGCGGGGTACAGCCCGCACTATGGTGCTAAGATTAGAATTGTTAAAACAATGTACCTAGGCTATATAAGATCTCTGATAGATTACCACGCACCAGCCCTGGTCATTCGTGACGGGAAAGGCGTTGACAAGCTCGAGAAAATGCAAAATAAAGCCCTCAGAATTATCCTAGGATGTCCCATGAGCAGTAAAGTACTTAATATGAGGAAAGAACTAGGTATACCCAGTGTTAAAGATAGAATAATCGAAGTCAACCTCATGATAGCCCTGAGGCTTCTGCGTGGTGATCCTGATAACATTGTTTCCTTAAAATTGCTAGAATGTATGAACCATGGGCCTACTGAGTCTAAATGGATCCAAACTACAGCTACACATATGAAGATATTTGGACTAGACCACCTGTACAAAGTTGAGACACAACAGCGCTTCCTGCCACCCTGGCGGACAGTTCCCTTCGATATCACAATACCGACGTATCCGCCTAAAAAATTAATTATACAAAGCATTTATCTCCAGCACACTGACAAATTGAGAGCTCTTGAACACATACACACTCTACAGACTGATGATAATATCACACAGACCATCTACACTGATGGATCTCTAAACACCGCCTGTGGGAGGGCTGGAAGTGCTATTGTTGTGACTCATCCTGACGGTAATATAATTGAGAAATGAGTTAGAATTAACAACTGGGCATCCACTCTACAAACTGAATTAGTTACCATATTTGCAGCTATTAAATTCACTGAAACCACTGTTACTGACAGTCTCATCATCACTGACTCTCTATCCTCACTACTTGCCCTTGGAACCCTCAACTCAGGTTGTCACGCTCTTGTCTCTGAAGCCAGACACAAATATGCGTGCCTTGTTGACCGGGGTGTCAAGGTCAAACTGTTGTGGATCCCCTCTCACATAGGCCTCATAAACATGACAGAGTTGATGCCCTCGCCAAACTCGTGTCTAACAAAGACACTGTTGAATACAATTTGGGTCTGTCAAAAAGAACCCTTAAAACTGTAATTGGGAAAGAACTTATTGATGAATTTGACGCAAGTAGACAAGTGCAAACAGGCACTAGTCGATCCATAAGAAACCATGATGAGATGTATTAAGTGAAACATGTATATGGAGCAAGTAACAAGATCACCAGATTACAAGATGTTGTAACCACAGATTATGTTAGATATAAGTACTCGGCAGTATGTTCCTCAAGCAGATGTAAACAAACTAATAAAGTGTGTAATATAAGCATATACACACACTTGAACACTACGTCCTCGACTGTGTGAAGATAGAACCTTTTAGGGACAGGTCCAAGCACACTGTGTGTGAAATGGCACAACACTTCATCTCTAATGGCAAGATAGCCGACATATTAAGATTGTATCCACTTTTTTGCACTTAATAACTATATCAATTCTCATGTACAGAACCAAATACGCAATGTGCTTGAATACCTCCCACGTAAATGTGAATGACAAAGTGTGAGGCCAGACATACTGCCTCACATGCCTGTTCTCACGCATTTGTGAATAAGTTACCCTTTATGTATAGAACTAAACAAATAATGTAAATGAAATACTGTGTAACATTCAGTGCCATAATATCCTGACAACGGGGGTTAATTATTATGACCCTTTGTAAACCCTACTCTGTAATCCTTTTGCGCTACCGCTCACAGGATGAGTGTGGGATGCACAATAAAGTAGCCGCTGCAAGCGGCAAAATCAATCAGAAAGCACAGTGACTCATATTTACGTCTTGATACGAGTAACCTTTATATTATTCCACCTTAATTAAGAATCGAAAATAAAATGATACAACTTAGATATAACAACATCATATTCCCCTCACCTTCCACCCTCCCCTCTCCTCCCCCTGTCCCTCTCTCCCGTGCCTCTCCTTTCCCACTCCTACTCCCCACCACCATAAGATATCAATGGTAAACTTTACAGCTACATATTTTATCAAGTCAACACAAAAACCTGTCCGCTTTTACGTCGATTTCCTTCCAAGTGGCATGTGAGTGGTGTTGACGGCCCCCGCGGGATTACTATTTAGGTATTCTGTATCGTGTACCTTAATCTGGGGATTATAGAAGGAGTTTAAATAGTACAGAAAGGGATTTAAGACGTTTAATTTACTCCCCAAAACAAAGAGAACATGTTGTAGGCTCTTCCATCTACAGGTAACGCCAGGTAAGGATATTTTCTAATGTATTATTCATTAGGCTCAACTAACTCCGATTCCCTTGTACGATTTTCTTTACCACTATCTTTTATTTCTATGCCCGTGAAGCGTCGAGGTGCGTGTGTGTGTGTGTGTGTAACCTTTTTCCAGATATGAAGGTGAGATAAGTGTTGGTCAGGATGCCGTTGTTGCACCCCGCCCTACTGAAGGTGAGATAAGTGTTGGTCAGGATGCCGTTGTTGCACCCCGCCCTACTGAAGGTGAGATAAGTGTTGGTCAGGATGCCGTTGTTGCACCCCGCCCTACTGAAGGTGAGATAAGTGTTGGTCAGGATGCCGTTGTTGCACCCCGCCCTACCGAAGGCTGCAGAGATAAGTGTTGGTCAGATGCCGTTGTTGCACCCCGCCCTCATTGAAGGTGAGATAGTAAGTTGGTCAGATGTTGCTAAAAAATTCTCGGCCCTACTGAAGGTGAGATAAGTGTTATCAGATGTTGTTGCACCCTGCCCTACTGAAGGTGAGAGATATGTTGGTCAGATGCCGTTGTTGCACCCCGGCCCTACTGGAAGGTGAGATAAGTGTTGGTCAGGATGCCGTTGTTGCTCCCCGCCCTACTGAAGGTGAGATAAGTGTTGGTCAGGATGCCGTTGTTGCACCCCGCCCTACTGAAGGTGAGATAAGTGTTGGTCAGGATGCCGTTGTTGCACCCCGCCCTACTGAAGGTGAGATAAGTGTTGGTCAGGATGCCGTTGTTGCACCCCGCCCTACTGAAGGTAAGATAAGTGTTGGTCAGGATGCCGTTGTTGCACCCCGTCCTACTGAAGGTGAGATATGTTAAGCCAGATGCCGTTGTTGCACCCCTGCCCTACTGAAGGCAGAGATAAGTGTTGGCTTGTGATGTCGTTGTTGCACTCCCCGCCCTGAAGGTGAGAGATATGTTGGTCAGATGTTGTTGTTGCACCCCCGCCCTACTGAAGGCAGATAAGGTTGGTCAGATGTGCTGTTGTTGCACCCCGCCCCATTGAAGGTGAGATAAGTGTTGGCTCAGGATGCCGTTGTTGTACCCCGCCCTACTGGAAGGTAAGATAAGTGTTGGGTCAGTGATGCCGTTGTTGCACCCCTGCCCTACTGAAGGTGAGATATGCTGGCTGTGACGTTGTTGCACCCCGCCCCACTGAAAGGTGAGATAAGGTTATCAGATGCTGTTGCTGCACCTGCCCCACTGAAGGTGAGATAGTGTTATTGTGATGCTGTTGTTGGGTGTTCCCCGCCTACTGAAGGTGAGATAAGTGTTGGCTTCAGATGCTGTTGTTGCACTCCCCGCCCCACTGAAGGTGAGATAAGTGTTAGTCAGGATGTCGCTGTTGCACCCCGCCCCATTGAAGGTGAGATAGGCGGTCAGATGCCGTTGCTGCACCCCGGCCCTACCGCTGTGAGATATGCTGGGTCAGATGCCGTTGTTGCACTCGCGCCTACCGAAGGCTGTGAGGAGGAGGTTGGTCAGATGCCAAGTTGTTGCACCCTGCCCTACTGAAGGGGTGAGAGAGATATGTTGGTCAGGATGCTGTTGTTGCACCCCGCCTCCTACTGGAAGGTGAGATAAAGGCCAGGATGCCGTTGTTGCACCTCTGCCCTACTGAAGGTGAGATAAGTGTTGGTCAGGATGCCGTTGTTGCTCCCCGCCCTACTGAAGGTGAGATAAGTGTTGGTCAGGATGCCGTTGTTGCTCCCCGCCCTACTGAAGGTGAGATAAGTGTTGGTCAGGATGCCGTTGTTGCACCCCGCCCTACTGAAGGTGAGATAAGTGTTGGTCAGGATGCCGTTGTTGCACCCCGCCCTACTGAAGGTGAGATAAGTGTTGGTCAGGATGCCGTTGTTGCACCCCGCCCTACTGAAGGTGAGATAAGTGTTGGTCAGGATGCCGTTGTTGCTCCCCGCCCTACTAATTCTGACACAATTATTGTTAACTCCTCTACGTCATCAATCTGAATGGTGAAGATTATCTGTACCTCTTTTATTATTCTATCTCATAATAAAAACAATAGTAATAACAATGGTAATAAAGATAATAACAATAGTAATAACAGCATATTATCTAAGTGATGAACATAAGAGTACATATAAATGTAGGTCTTTATCATCCTATTAGAATATTTTCGCCAAATCTACACACATTCTGGAGGGGGGGGGAGGTGGAGGAGATTTGGTATCACTGCATCTAAGAGTCAAGTGAAGTCTATAGCGTTTGGCATCACTGGGCTTTGGAACATGCGTATTGGTACTAGTGTTTCGAGCGAGGAAAATTCGCCTCACTCTAACACTAGACTGTGGGTTAATGTTGGTACCATTATAACAGTTTAGGTTGGTACTACTGTTACAAGGACGTCCTGAGTCAGATGTTGGTAATACTATCTACTGGGGGAGGGGGGGGAGGGGAGGGGAGGGGAGGGGTGGAGAATACTGGCACCCCTGTACACGCGGTTGGCACTAGGGAGAGAGGAAGACTAGCTGGCACTGTTATTTAGATCATTTATCCTGACACCCAACTGACTTTCCTGACACCCTGCTGACGTTCCTGACACCCCGCTGACGTTCCTGACACTCCGATGACGTTTCTGATATTCTACTGACGTTCTTGATATCCCCGCTAACGTCCCTGACACCCTGCTGACGTTCCCGATATCCTGCTGGCGTTCCTGATATCCAGTTAACAATCCTGACACTCCAATGACGTTCCTGATACTCCACTGACATTCCTGACATCCCGCTGACATTTCTGACACCCCGCTGACATTCCTGACACTCCACTGACGTTTCTGACACCCCGTAAACGGTTCTTAGACTCCACTAACGTTTCTGACACCCCGCTGACGTTCCTAACACCCCGCTGACGTTCCTGACACCCTCCTGACGTTCATACATCTCCCTCGTCCAAATTGCCCGGTCAATAAATCCGAATATGAACTTTGATAAGCATGAAATTAAATCACTATTACCAATAAAAGAGACCAAGAGATAGTGGAGTTAAACCCACCCGTCTGTAAATTCATTGTCTAATTTACATACAGCCACAGAACCGATAATTTGGCTTTAGTAGTTCAGAAAAGATTTACTCCTATTTACGCTTCAGCTGGAGATAAGTATTGGTAGTAGATGGTAAGAAAGGCCAAATAATAGTGTAGTTAAGTAGATACATGAATGTTAAGACAGGCGATAAAAGCTTTTGTGTGTACGATTTCATGTTGGTTTACCTATGATCACGGTAAGACCTATTTACTCCTGGTTAAAGACGCCCCATTATTAAGGTTTCACCCTCCACCCATCTCTCCAATTCTGTCTGTGTTACCTTTCTTAATCGTTTCTCTCTCTCTCTCTCTCTCTCTCTCTCTCTCAATCTCTTTCTCTCGATTTCTCTCTCTCTCGCTCTCTTTCTCTCTCTGTCCTTGTCTCTCTCTCTCTCTTTTTGTCTCTCTCTCTTTTTGTCTCTCTCTCTTCTTGCCTCTTTCTCTTCTTGTCTCTCTCTTCTTGTCTCTCTCTCTCTCTCTCTCTCTCTCTCTCTCTCTCTGCATAACTCTTACTGTTTTATTTACTATTAACTTTACATCGACTTTTTTTTCTTTCTTTCCTCATATTTTTCCTCCTCTCAACCACCTTTTTCTTCCCTTACCTATAACTCAACGTCTATAATAATTTCTGTATAATATATTCCAACCCTCCGTCGACCCATTATAGAACCCTGATATATGCAGTCTTAAATATGGTTTGTTTTCATTCTTTTTTTAGAAATTAATCGGCGTCTTATCTCTCCTTTGGAAAGCTATAATCTGCTATAATTTCTACTGTCAGGTACTCATATTCTTTAACTTTTAAAATCTTTCTCAGTATTACTCGCATTTACAATACTATAACCTAACCTCACTATCGCATTAACAGCACCATAACCTCCATGACAACTCCCTTAACAGCACCATAACCTCCCTCACTTTTCACATTAACAGCACTATAACCTCCCTGACAACTCGCTTAACAGCACCATAACCTCCCTCAGTACCCGCATTAACAGCACCATAACTTCCCTCAGTACCCGCATTAATAGCACCATAACCTCCCTCAGTACCCGCATTAACAGCACCATAACCTCCCTCACTTCTCACATTAAAAGCACCATAACCTCCCTCACTACTCACATTAACAGCACTATAACCTCCCTGACAACTCGCATTAACAGCACCATAACCTCCTTCACTACTCGCATTAACAGCACCATAACCTCCATCACTACTCGCATTAACAGCACCATAACCTCCTTCATTACTCACATTAAGAGCACCATAACCTCCCTCACTACTCACATTAACAGCACCATAACTTCCCTCATTTCTCGCATTAACAGCACCATAACCTTCCTGACAACTCGCTTAACAGCACCATAACCTCCCTCACAACTCGCTTAACAGCACCATAACCTCCTTCAGTACTCGCATTAACAGCACCATAACCTCCCTGACTACTCGCATTAACAGCACCATAACCTCCTGACTACTTGCATTAACAGCACCATAACCTCCTTTACAACTCGCATTAACAGCACCATAACCTTTCTCACTACTCGCATTAACAGCACCATAACCTCCCTGACTGCTTGCATTAACAGCACCATAACCTCCTTTACTACTCGCATTAACAGCACCATAACCTCCTTTACTACTCGCATTAACAGCACCATAACCTCCCTGACTACTCGCATTAACAGCACCATAACCTCCCTGGCTACTCGCATTAACAGCACCATAACCTCACTGGCTACTTGCATTAACAGCACCATAACCTCCTTTACTACTCGCATTAACAGCACCATAACCTCCCTGACTACTCGCATTAACAGCACCATAACCTCCCTGACTACTCGCATTAACAGCACCATAACCTCCCTGACTACTCGCATTAACAGCACCATAACCTCTGACTACTCGCATTAACAGCACCATAACCTCCTACTACCGCATTAACAGCACCATAATCCCTAACTCGCATTAACAGCACCATGACTACTCGCATTAACAGCACCATAACCTCCCTGACTACCCGCATTAACAGCACCATAACCTCCCTTGACTACTCGCATTAACAGCACCATAACCTCCCTCACTACTCGCATTAACAGCACCATAACCTCCCTGACTACTTGCATTAACAGCACCATAATCTCCTTTACTACTCGCATTAACAGCGCCATAACCTCCCTGACTACTTGCATTAACAGCACCATAATCTCCTTTACTACTCGCATTAACAGCACCATAACCTCCCTGACTACTCGCATTAACAGCACCATAACCTCCCTGACTACTTGCATTTACAGCACCATAACCTCCTTTACTACTCGCATTAACAGCACCATAACCTCCCTCACTACTCGCATTAACAGCACCATAATCTAACCTATCCTATCCTAACCTAACCAGACCTAACCTACTCACATTAACAGCATCAATTGAACTCTTAGATGTTAAATTCCCATATAACATTAGTACATTAACATTATAACGTCCTCTCCTTCATTAATCTCTCTACCTGGTAATGCCTGGTCTCCCTCCCCATTAGAACTCTTACTCTGGCTAATTATTTATCCAGTGTTGTTTTTGGGAAAGGGATAAATTAATCTAATCCAGAATATTAATAATCCATTTTTTCAGGGAATTTTTTTAACTATATTCTTAGCTTAACATCTTCACATAAATATCCTGACTCGAATGAATCGATTAATTTCGGTATTTTGTTTCTTATTTTTAGAACCACATAATCCCAATGAAACACAAAAGAAATTCAATATCGGTCACTCATAGGATTCTTATCATCTACCATAATTGTCTCGCCATTGACTCTTGTAACTCAGCTGTAGTCTTCCTAGCAACAAATCATAGACTACAGTTAGACTCCTTCATTAATTTACCATTAATAAAAAGAAATTCTGACAATTAACTTTCTAAACCCTTATAGGCAACACTCTTGAAGTCTTGACACCATTACTCCTGATACACGACCATCATCCCTACTGGAAGTTCTCTCCCACTTTCTGATGGCTTATCATAGCCTCTCCTGAAGACCTGGTCAGTAGCAGGTCCAGGTCCTATACCTGATACTGGAAATTTCTACACTTGACACTCATGGTTTCTTACCATCTATTTTATGTAGTTTTGTCTTATATCATCCTGAAAATAAACCATTAACATTTCTGGAGCCTTTCCTACGCCTTCTTTAACCTTCATATCAACCCTGTAAGAATGTTATAATGGTCTTCTCTGAAACCTAAACTTACTCTACTGGACCATCGATCTTCCTAAAATCCTGACACTCTACCATCGATCTTCCTGGAACCTTATTTTCTACCTTACTGGATCGTCCAGTATAAAGTATCGTCCAGTATAAAGTATTTTGGTGTCATATGTTGTTCCGAGTGTCTCTCTATCATGGAAACTTTTGAGGTAATAGAGTCGCTCCCATTTTCGCGGCGAGCATCATATACAGTTATTTGAGTGTGTCCACCCAGAGGCTCACTGGATCAACCAGCTGAGTCCTGCCACTGACCTCTCATATGACGTACCAGACTAGTCCATCCTTCGCCATCAGTTCAACTTGAGTCTTGTCACTGGCCCTTTTATAACTTGTCGTTGGCCCTCAAGAGGCCCACTAGTTCATTCTGCCTTGTCACCTACCCACTGGGCTCCTGTCAACGACCACCCTGATACCTCCAGCAAACCTCCCCATCTCTCCCCCTTGTCCCTCTCCCCGTCTCACCCTGCCAAAGTCCTCCCTGGCACCCTGCCACGGCACCCGGGGTGATCTAGATGGATGAATTAGCATGAGGAGGCGACCGCTATATATATAACCTACTTTAAATGCAAGTCGTCCGTTTAATTGGAGTTGTGGCTGTGCACCCACACGGAGAGTAGAAACGGGGCGAGCTGACGGTCCGGAGCACGACGTGAGAGAACTTTTAAACCAGTCGGTCCTTCTTTTGCCTCTGTCTGTCTGTCTGTCTGTCTGTCTGTCTGTCTGAATCACCTCCTTCATAAATATTCTTCCCCTCTCTTGTGCTTACTATTTGTTTGTGTGTGTGTGTGTGTGTGTGTGTGTGTGTGTGTGTGTAATCCATTTATAGTATTTTAAGATCTGAGTTTACCACGTATCCACTTGAACCGATATAACGAAAGATGTTTATTTGTTATACATATTATCAAGGGCATATATTTGCTTTACCTACCTGTCTGAATATATACAGTTCTTTGATACAATTGCTCCCCTCCTTTGCATCTTAATTTCGATTATCTAGTTTCCTTGTTTGTCCAGTTACGCATTCGCCAGTAAGTCCTGTCACTCTGCATCTTTCTCTTGTCTTATTCTAGTGTGTAATTTGTTCATTAGCTTGGCTTTATTGACTTGTACATTGAGCTAAAAGCATTTTCTCGAGCAAGTCTCTCCGGGGTGACGTGTGAGTGCATGGATATATATATATATATATATATATATATATATATATATATATATATATATATATATATATATATATATATATATATATATATATATATATATATATATATATATATATATATATATATTTTATATATATATATTTACTTCAAATACATCTTTCAGTGCCTTCAAGTTCATTATAATTTCTTCTTATAGTTTATAATCATAGTTATAATCCTAAAGTTATTTATAGTCATTTTCTCCTCTTATAAATTGAGTTATAAAAATGTTCACCATTATACACTTAGAGGGAGACACTTACATCTTCATTATATGTCGTTCTTGTACTGAACAATGTTATATTTATTCACTTCGGTAGATAACCTTACCATTCAAACACACTTAAATGCTCCTTTCTCACGGTCTACAGGACACACACACACACACTACTACAACCACCTCGCACTCTACACACACACACACACACACACACACACACACACACTTCCATCTCATTTCAACACACACTCTACTAAACATCCTTCTCACTCCAACACAGACTTTGTCACATCTCCCTCTTACAGCAACACACACTCTACCACACTTGCCTCTCACTACAACAAACTTTTTTCACAACATTCAGTCCACCACACACGTTCTTACCCTCTCACTCCAGCACACACACTACTATACATGACTCTTACTTCAACACACACACACACACACTCAAATTCCAACCATTTTCGTTCTCTGCTGCCACGCACTCTACCTCCCCTCCCCCCCACCCACCCTCGCGCCCCGGTGATACGAGGTCACCGGGCAATGATAGTAATCATAATAACACCACAATTCCTCACGACGCCGACTCGATAAGTCAATTACCCGGCGGGAGGCACAACACGCGTGGACTCCGGGCGAAGGGGGGAGCTGAAGACACACAGACGAGAGAGACCACCAACGAGGAGGAACTTACCCCTCTACCCCTTCCCTCACTCCTCATTAAACTCAACAAGTATAAAGACGACTCCTACAGATGGTAAATACTCCTTGATGTTATCCAGTAGGAGGGTATTTCTCTAACAGTCCCTTCAACAAGACGGCCTTCATGGAGAAGGACGAGTACATCATAAGGGACTTTTCGTCGCTGTTGTTTCCTCCTGCTGTAGTCTTGAAGAAGGATGGATTTCGTGCTTCGTAAGATAGAGTTTCGAGGTCTCGACCGATTGGAGAGTTTAGTCGATGACACTGGCGATTATGTCAGAGAGTGGCCCTGGTGGTGGTTGTGACGAGTGTACCTGATGGTGATGACAGGTCGAGGAAGCCGTGTGTCTACCTGCAGTTGTGGTGTAGATGGTGATGATGACAGCCTATAGACAGGAGATGTCGATAGGTGAAGGAGTTAACGGACAGAACTTTTGACAGGTGGAGACGTGTGGAGACGGTGATGTTGACAGGTGAAGACGTGTGTACATTGCAGTGTTGACAGGTGAAGGAAACTGTATACCTGGGGCTAAGGACGTCTCATGATAGTGTTGATGACAGGTGTGTAGACGGCACTGACGTCAGAGGAAGGCAGGTGTGTACGGGAGTGTGACGAAAGGTAATACAGGTCTCAAAATCAGGATTCATATACATGTGATGGTAAAACTGCGTGGAGACAGGTGCGTCTAACTGACAGTAGTGACAGATCATATAACTAAGTGAAAATAAACAGCTAAACGGTGACGGTATATTTATAATTATAGAAAGACTGTAATCTCTCTCTCTCTCTCTCTCTCTCTCTCGTGTTGACGTGCTAAAGCTGGTAAGAGTGACAGATAATAGTACAGACACTCAGCAGCTTCCAACCCTGTAATCTATCTTTGCAAACACTGCCTAAAATTTCACACTGATCCACCCAATGTGAAGTAGATGATTGATGTGTGTGTGTGTGTGTTTTGTGTGTGTGTGTGTGTGTGTATGTGTGTGTGTGTGTGTGTGTGTGCATGTTGTATGTTTCTGTGTATGTGCGTTTGTGTGTGTGTGGTTATTTGTACGTGTTTGTATGTGTGTCTATGTGTGTGTGTATGTTTCTACTTCCCTATCTTTGCTTTATAATCTATATAAATGTACTGTACTTCAATGTGTATAAGTTTGTGCGTTTCTATATGTAAATTTATATATGTGTGTTTATATAGTTCATTTATATATACAACTATATTATTTCTTGTAAATAAACATTGGAAGCAATTAAAACATCCATCCATTCAATCTATCAATTTATTCAACTAATTATTTGTTCAATCATCATTCTGTTTATTTATTTATCTATTTGTCAATCAACCAATCTACTGTGTCTATCTGTCTATTCATCAATCCAGTCTATATCTGTCTGTGTCTGTCTGTCTGTCTGGCTGGCTGGCTATCCATCACATCTATCAGTCTATCAATCTATCAAAATGCATATCCCTTCAATTCATCAATCAATCAATCATTCGGCCTTCCTATCATACCCATCAATCATGCCCTGATCCGCGTGTGTTTTGAGAGGAAAGTGAGCCAGCTGTGCAACGTCAGGTTCCGACAAGTCGTTTAATCCCGAGCGACGTGCAGCTGTCAGCGGGTCGTCACGGCTGACAGGAGGCGTGACTGGAGAGAACAGTTCCCACGCTGTCAGACTCACGTAGACGTACCCTCTCTCCTGAGTAGTGGAGGGGGGTGAGAGGGAGAGGAGGTGGGTGAGAGGGAGAGGAAGGGGTGAGAAGGAGAGGAAGGGGTGAGAGGGAGAGGAGGAAGGGGTGAGAGGAAGAGGAGAGGGTGAGAGGGAGAGAAAGAGGTGAGAGGGAGAGTAAGAGGTGAGAGGGAGAGTAAGGGGTGAGAGGGAGAGGAAGGAGTGAGAGAGAGAGGAAGGGGTGAGAGGGAGGAGGAGGTGGGTGAGAGGAAGAGGAGGTGGATGAGAGGAAGAGGAGGTGGGTGAAAGGGAGATGAGGTGGGTGAGAGGGAGAGGAGGTGGGTGAGAGGGAGAGGAGGGGGTGAGAGGGAGAGGAGGGAGGGAGAAGGAGGAGGTGGGTGAGAGGGGATGGGGTGGGTGATGAAAGGGAGGGAGGTGGTGAGGAGGGAGGGAGGGAGTGAAAGGAGAGCAGGGGTGAGGAGGGGAGGGGGTGGGGAGGGACATGAGGGGGTGAGGAGGAAGAGGGAGGGCGTGAGAGGAGAGAGGAGGAGGGTGGGGTGGGGAGGAGAGGAAGGGATGAGGAGGGAGGGAGGGGTGAGAGGAGGAAGAAATTAGAGAGGGAGAGCGGAGGAATTGAGAGGAGAGGAGGGATGAGAGGAAGGGAGAAGGGTGGAGAGGGTGGAAGAAGGGGTGAGAGGGAGAGGAGGGGGGTGAGAGGGAAGGGAGGGTGAGAGGGAGAGGGAAGGGTGGGGAGGAGAGAGAAGGAATTGGGTGAGAAAGAGGGAGAGAAAAATTCTGGGTGAGGAAAGGAGAGAAGAAAGGTGGGTGAGAGGGAGAGGAGGTGGGTGAGAGGGAGAGGAGGTGGGTGAGAGGGAGAGAAGGTGGGTGAGAGGGAGAGGAGGTGGGTGAGAGGGAGAGGAGAGGAGGGGAAGGAGAGAATAGGATAAGAGAGAGATGGGAAAGTAAGATAGGGAAAGGAAGAGGAAAGAAGCGGGAGAGAGAGAGGGAGAGATATGAGAGGTGATAGAGACAGAAAGAACGATAGAGGATAAGATGAAAGGAGAGGAAGAGAGAGGATGGGGAAGAATGGAGAGAAAGAGAGGGAGAGAAGATGATAGCATAGAAAGGAAAGGAAAGGGAAGGGTAAGGAAGGAAGATGAAGGAGTGAAGTAAAAGGGAAAGGAGAAATTGAAGGAAAGAATGAAGGGGGTAGCAATAAAAGGAGAGAGAGGATGAGAGGGGAGGAAAATGATAGGAAAACGAAAGAAAGGAAGAAGAGAGAAAAGAGAATATTTAGAGTAAAGATGAAGGTAGATAAGCAGAAAGAAAGTGAAGAAGGGGATAAGAGGGAAAGATGAGGAGATTAATGGAAAAGAGAGATAGAGGAAGAGGAGAACAATGGGGGGTGAGAGGCAGAGAGGAGGAGGAGAGTGAGAAGGAAAGGAGATGGAGAGTAGAAGACGAAGGAGTAGATGAGAAAGAAGGAGGAGAAGAGGGAAAACAGATGTAGGGCTAGAGTGGAATAAGGAAATGGATAGGGAAAAATGTGTGTGAGAGAGAGAGAGAGAGAGAGAGAGAGAGAGAGAGAGAGAGAGAATGAAAGAGGTAATAAAAACGAGGGAGGAAAGGATGGGAGGGGAAATAATAACTCACCTGAGCTATTCACCTAAACACTCACCTGACTAACTCGTCAAAGCTCACCTGTACAATCAGTGATCATTAGGGCCCGGATAGTTATGCATTTGCATATTTCATATGCAAATGCATATTTTGCGTGATTTCTATGATAAGTGCATATTACCTAGATAACTGCATATAAATGCATATTTTGGTAAAATATTCATCTGGCAGTATCTCTTTGTTGCCACTGAATGAGCACACGTGGTACTGGGAGGTGAGGTGAGGTGTGGTTAGGTGAAGTGAGGTGAGGTCACGTTGCTTTAATCTGTCGTTTCCACACCTGGTCATGACTCATTGGACTAGTGAGTTAGTCAGTCAGGAGCAGTGCTGCTGTGTGGAGCTACTCTCTTCTGCTGCTCGTGAAAATGCCGAAAGTACAAAGAAACCAAAATGAAGTGCTGAGATCATATGTAAAGGAATTTGATGCATTTACTACTGATGGAAGTGTACTGTTTTGTAAATATTGTGAAGCACCAGTGACAGCGAGCAAGAAATTTCAAGTCCAACAACACCTTAAAACAAGCAAGCACATCCGACTCAAAGCTGTTAAGTCCAATAGTGCACAAAAGGAGCAACAACTACTTCTTGCATG